>NC_134407.1:201354569-201657973 GCF_038048845.1 Mixophyes fleayi | reverse complement strand
CCCCCTCTCCTTGTCCATAAATCACACCCTCCTTGTCCACAATTATCCCCTTCATTTTCATAATCACCTCCTCCTCTGGCTGAAACACACACAGACACAGTCACACACACACACAGTCACACACACACACAGAAAGTCTCACACACACAGTCACACACACAGAAAGTCTCACACACACACAGTCACACAACACACACACACACAGAAAGTCTCACACACACACACACAGAAAGTCTCACACACACACAGTCACACACACAGAAAGTCTCACACACACACACAGTCACACAAACACACACACAGTCACACACACAGAAAGTCACACACACACACAAAGTCACACACACAGCAGATCTTAACTTACCTTATCCCCCACAGACAGTCAGGGCAGCTCTTCTCTGCTCCTCCTCACACTGTCATCTACACGCAGCTAAGGAAGCCCAGAACACTCAAAAAAAAAGAAGCAAAAGCTTACCTGTGCTTATAGTGCCGACAGAGCACTTAAAAACGGAACACTGTGCTGCCCCCTGTAGACTGACATTTGGGGGCAGCAAAAAGAGCCACAGCTGGTCCGGGGGGCCCCCTGAGAGAGGGGGGCCCGGGGCACATGCCCCCTGTGCCCCCCCCTTAATCCGGCCCTGGGTGGGAGGGCCCAAGGACAATTCCATCTTGCACCACTTTTCTTTTCTGCCACTGCTGTGTGCCAATGTGTCCTAGATGTGGTAGGAACTGCCGTGTGTTTGAGTCATTGCTCTGTCGCTTAGCATCAAGCCAGGTCGCTGCAGTATTTGTCCGAAAGTGTATGACCTGTGAGGAGGTCAAAATTGACTGCAAATGACTTGAAATTAGTGTTTTTGAGGTTAATAATAATGTAGGAACAAAAAAAGAGCAAAATTAGGTGATTTTAGCATATTTTAGCAATTTTTCTAAAAAATACAGATCCAAAATCAAAACCAAAACACACAAGGGTGGTTTTGCCAAAACCAAAACACGAAACTGATCCAGATCCAAAACTAAAACCACTTCATGGGGGTCAGCGAGCATCTCTAATATATATAAATACACACACACACACACACACACACACACACACACACACACACACACACACACACACACACACACACACACACACACACATATAGGCAGTGGAATGTGTTGTTTGTCATGATTGGTTTATTTTTGTTCTTTCTGCAGGGGTGGGTGAAGGTGGGTGTGGCTCTTCCTATGTGCATTACCCTAATGAGCCATTGGTATACCAAATGGGGAAGAGAGCATCGGTTTATTGGGAATTTAACTTAGATCTGGAAGGTATTCTTAAAGTGGTATCATGTTGTAGTTGTGGCCAAATTGTCTGAAGGCAGGATGCCGCCATGTTGCTGGATGTGGGAGTGACCAGCACGAAAAAAAATAAAAATAAAACACAAAAGATATGTTTTGCAAACTATTGGTGAGGCCTATGGTCAATCCGCCCCTGGAGGAGAGTGCAATATCCCCTTGCGGTATGAATGTATGTGTGATACCATGAGTTGGTGGCTTTGGAATAATTCCCGAGTCAAGAACAATAGTGGAACTGTGGGTGAGAGCTCAGTGGGAGAGAGGAAGATGTGACCAGCTGAGGAAAAGAGAGAAATAGCGAAGAGAGAAGTCAAGTGCCATGACAGAGCATGTATGGCTTATCCTGTACAGTAGAAAGATATTACTGTGGGAGTTATTGTCATATAGAGATATTATGATTATTATCTACTACTGCGAAGAGATTTGGGGGCCTATTTAGTCTGAGTAATTGCGACAATAACAAATTAGTTATCGGATGAATATCTCAAAATAATATCACTGAGGGGCACATTTATCATTATTCACATAAAGTGAAAAGTAGTTTTCAATCCTTATCGCAATGATAAGGATTGAACTACTTCTCACATTTATGTACAGCCGTGCAGAGAAACAGCAGTTCCGAAAAACTGCTGTTTCAGTGATAAAAAAAAACATACTTACCCCCCTCTTCGGAAGCGCTGTCTCCGGGTCTTCTCTTCACTCTTCAAGTGCGCATGTCCAGTTCCAAGAACTGGACATGCGCACACAGATCCCCTCTCTGTCTCTGCAACGATAGTTGCAGAGAGAGAGCGCTGAGTGACAGGGAGGGATCATGTGATCCCTCCACACATGCGCTGTACAGCTCTGCTCTCCGGAGCAGAGCTGACAGCATTAGATTTCCTCAATTCGGATGATGTACGCCAGCTGCAGCTGGCGTACATTAACATGACAAGTTCCCGAAAAAATTTTTTTTTCGGGACTTGTTAGATTGCGGCCAGGAGCAGTCACCATTCTGTTGAATGGTGACTGCTCCCAAAAACGAAGAGGAATGCAAAGCAGCAGATATCCATGATATCTGCTGCGATGCCCCCTTAATAAATTTGCGGAGGACACTGTGGGACCTTAATTACCTGTTAAAAGCACTATCGTGCTTTATTAAATATGCCCCTATGGCAGCAGCTCTGGGGATACTGGCCTGTAAGGGTAATAATAACCTACCTTTTTGCCATTCTGTGTATGTGTGAACAAGCTTCCAGTTCCATTACTTAATAAAAAAGTTAAAGTATAAAATGAAAAAACAAAACACAGAAGCACAAACGCACACACACACACTATTATCTGTAATATATCATGTATATTATATATAATGTTGTTGTTTTTACATACATTAATGAGAATAATTTTTTTTTATGCTTGTGTTCTGGTCCTTTGAATACTACTGTGGCCTTGCTACATGGATCCAAGATTCGAAAGCCTCACTGAGCCACTACAATCAATATGCATTGAGGAGCCTTCATCAGTGACATTCAAACACAGAAGGACCACATCTTCCTACCCTCTCTTTGCAGTCCACCTGTGTTCCATAGTGAGAACGCAGCTCTATTACTACAAGTGAGGAACCAGAGCTTTGAACTTATACTAAGGACAACATACTGGTATGCAGGGACATTAGTCCCCAGTGGAGAAGTGCACAAGTGGAACTTTGTTTTTTCTGGATGTAGTATTTTAATGGGACTTTTTTTTAAAAAAAATTCTGAAAGAATAAAAAATAACAAAAAATAAAAAAATATATATTAAAAAAAAACACCTTTATTTAAAAACAAACAAATGTTTCTTCTTCTTTTTTTAAATAGTGGCCCAGAAGGGGGATTCTGGGCACCTGAAATCGCTCCCTGCGCTTGTCTACGCTCTCATGTTCTGTTTCAGAGACAGCCACCTGCGACGGCTATGGGATCTAATGCTCTTCTGAGCGTGCCTATTTAAAGCCCAGTTTGGAATCAATGTATTCAATGTATGCATTGTTATAGCGTATTCAGTTGTTTCGCTATCTTTAGAGTCCGTTGGTGTTCTATAAAGCATAAAATCAAAAACTGCCATGAAAAACAATTTGATTCATATTCAAATCAATATGTCTGGGAATCTGTAACCCCACCACTTGTGATCTTTTATGTTTATATAAGTAGAAAATCTCTTTTCACACTTTTTTTTCAAAAGCAATCACCCGGACTGTTAATTATCCAGAGTTAAAGACACCTTTTAACATGAGTTAACAAGTTTGTGTGAAAAGCAGAAACAGCATTGTCTCACTGTGAACATGAGTCAGGTTGAAAGACATGTAATAATGGACCACTTTGTCACTACACAGGAATATTATGGAATTTTAATAGTAAGAAGTTTAGTCTATCCTCCAACCACCAGGTGGCGATAGACTGGTGTCTGGAGTAGTTCCACTCTATCCGTCGGCTGAACTTATATCAGTGACATGTTCCTGCCACTCGCTGCTCTTAGCTCAGTTTGCAGCAGCATGTGGTCATGTTCAGTCATTAGATCTGTGTCTCTTCTCATCCAGCTATAAAGCACTATAGAATGCAATATGTTTCTGCAGTATGCGATTCAGCAGCACTATGGCAATGATTGGATGCGTATCTTATCCATATTTAAAATGCTAAATATTGGCTGCATTATGTAATACAGCAGTCACATGCTGAAGACTAGACCTGTGTGTCATGCAGATTTAATACCCTTTCATTTATTGCTGCACTATGCAATGCACAGCAGTCACGTCTGCCATACCTGTGGTTTATACAGGAATAAAACTATATAATTGCTGCACTATGCAATACAGCAGTCACATGTCTGCCATACCTGTGTTTTATACAGACATAAAACCCTATAATTTGTATATTGCTCCACTATGCAATACAGCAGTGCATTACATATAGTAAATTAGATTAGAGCAGAAACAGCGAGGCAGTCAGTGTCTTATATGTTGAGCTCTATAAACCTTTTATTAGTCAGTCTGATTCTAAACCAATAGTGATTTTTTACTGTGTTCATTTAGATAAATTCCTGTGAGGGTGTTTCTGTATTAGTAATGTGCTCACATGTTTTATTGAGTGCTGAAGTAAATTTCAGATGTTTGTTGTGTGTGGAAATATAAACCCATACATATTTTTTTTATCTTTAATGTTCTCTATAGTGCAGTTATATTTACTTGAGTAATTTAAATGCTTTTTTCACCTTTTTAAAGTTAAATAGTATAATATTAGTGGTGTAATTTTATAAATACAATACAGACATCCCTTGTTTATTTAGTATTCACATATTTACACATATATGTAAGATGCCTTTATAGTATAGGTCTTCCTGGAACAGTTCCCCTTTTTCACCCAAAATCTTTACCTCAAAATACTTATTTTCCTTTCATTTAAACCGTTGAACCCAAATTAAGTGGTAATATGCTCTTCTATCAACTATTGGGTCACACACAGTGGCGCTGTTAACAACCCACCCCCCCTTGATCTATCCTTTTTCCTCTCACCTGCAGCAAAATCAGCTTTAAAATAGATTTTATTTTAGGGGTTCAATGTCTGTGATAGGTTGTAATAGAAGCAGAAACACTGCTTGCTCTTCGCTACAAATACATTGATCCTAGCAGAGTGGTTATTGAAATTAGAGACAATTTTGGGTTTTTAGTCTTTTTTTTTTTGTAAAACTTTCTGAAATGCTGCTCAGAATTCAGGACAGCTTGAAATAGTGAAATTTGGAGAACCGCAAAATTTGCTGGATCTCCAGGCAAGTAGTAGGTACACTTATTTGACAGATTTATTCTGGTAGTTTCTTATTAAAACATTTCCATGATGAGTACTTTCAAAGTACCTTAATACAGCTAGTATACGTAGATTGTCATTTTTTATGTACAACATTAACTGTAGACATGTTTGGAAGGGGAAATCTAACTTTTTAAGCAGAAAGTTTTATCAATTTAGGGATACTTGTTGAATGTATGTTGTCATATACCTTAATCCCCATCAATACATATAAATGAAGAGTTCTCTTGCTATAATTATAAATTTGTACACAATGGAGCTAGACATGGACAATCCTACTAGGAAAAATATGGATTGGAATAGGTGGGAAATAATGGGACCATGGTACGTATGTGATATCTGATTGTAGCTCAGCTCTCACATACCGTTTACAGCTATTATATTAATGTGCAGGTAGCACCAATCAGGCCGTAAATATAGCTGGTAGTAAAATGACATTCTGATCACATGTTAACCAGAATACTAAAGCCATATTAAAGATAAGGTTTCTTCTTTTAGCATTTGTTCTGAGTACCTGTTAAATTTTTCTTTTGCCCATTGTTAATCAGAACCACCCAGAAATGACAGGGACTTCAGAATATTCAGGATATAAGCACCGGGAACTTATCCAAGAATGTACCTCTAAGGGGATAATAAGGATATCCTCAGGTATTTCCCTTAATTTGTGGCACAAGATGCAAAAAATAACAAAAGATTTTAAGTCTTTATTTTATCCCATTACTTCTAAAGTGTTCCGGTGACCCAGCCAGTAGAAAAGAGCAAGTTGTGGCAACATTTCGCGCTCATTGGATTTTGTGGAAGGACGGGATTTTTTTTTTTAGCGGAGGTTCTAAGTTCTAGCCTTACAATGTTTGAGTTCTGTTTTTAATTTATAGTTCATGACTAGAGCTGGGTCAATTTATTCTTTGTAGTGTGATTGGAGTAGGACTGGTAATACTAAAGGCCAAATTCCACTAGCAGAACATACAAAAATGTAAAATTTTGTTCACCTTTTTCTGGCGAGATTCAAGCACCTCTAAATTATTTAAAAGCAAATACGTTGAAGCTCTGGATGCTTGGTGAAGAGAGTAAGGAAGGCACCAAGAGGGGTGGTTGGCTCACAATGCTATAGCTCACTGGCTCAATTACGATATTGAACGATCGATAACAAATTTCCCCACTATTTCATACTAAAGCAATTTTCTGGACATCAATTGTTCAATATAGAAACAAGGAACATCTGACCGCTGCGATAAAACCCCTACACTAAACAAGTGTGGCTTATTAAAACAAAACTTATTTGTTAAAATGAAAAACCAATCCACTATCTGATCACCAGAGTTAAAACCAACATTAATTGTAAAAAGTGATCAGCGCATTATGTTACAATTTATTTACTATTTGACAATCATTGTGCGAATGCCCTTTTCAAAGGCTCCTTATAATAGATTGTGTTCTAGAGCACAGCACTGAGTAATGTCTGCATGGTGGCTAAGTGGTTAGCACTTCTGCCTCACAGTGCTGGGGTCATGAGTTCAATTCCCGACCATGACCTTATCTGTGTGGAGTTTGTATGTTCTCCCTATGTTTGCGTGCGTTTCCTCCGGGTGCTCCGGTTTCCTCCCACACTCCAAAAACATACTAGTAGGTTAATTGGCTGCTATCAATAATTGACCCTAGTCTCTGTCTGTCTGTCTGTGTATATGTTAGGGAATTTAGATTGTAAGCTCCAATGGAGGCAGGGACTGATGTGAATGAGTTAGACACTTCAGCGCTACGGAATCAGTGGCGCTATATAAATAAATGGTGATGATGAATAGTACAATATAAACTACCAATGAGAGGCTAACTGCAGCAAGAATGCTTCAAAAAATCCACTGACTCAAATGCAGTATAATGGATGAGGATACTGGGTTAATGTACCACTTTATTACGTTACCAGCTCTCTGGTTTCCCAAAGACAGTCTTATGTACCAGCCACACAACCTCCCCTGTACCCTAGTGGATGCAAAATCACCTAGGCAAGTAGTTGGTAAAGTAAATGCACTTTTATTGTTGTTGCAATACACACCGATTAAAGCACTTTTAAGGATCAAGTACCAGTGGGTTCACCGCACCAAATCCTAACATACAACTTTGCCTGGAAGATACCACAGTCACTAGCCTCGGAGTGCCATCCAGCTGCTGAGCAACAAAGGAAGGACTGAGTTCAAGGTTACCCCACTTTTTGTCAGGCACACAGAGCCAAAGTGCGCAGAGGCTATAAGTCCTGATCTAGAGTTTGATCCTCCGTTCCACAACCAGTCCAACAGGAGCCATAACCCATAGTCAGATGGGTCGATGTCTCCTTATACCCGGTCTGGTTCCCATGGTGGTGTGGCTTTAGCAAGGTGGGTGCTGTATAGCGCTATCACAGCGTATTGGCGCCTACTTATCAGAGGGGCTGTCATTGAGCATCCCTCGTATATCACATACTTAATTTTCAAGTACGCCTGGCTCCCTGCTCTCACCGCAAAATGGCTCACCTTTGTGTGAAACTTAAACACAAAGGTGGATCAACAATCATCTGTCCAACCATCAGTATGGTTATATAGTTTAATTTACATTGAAAGAGAAAAGTCCCCTAGCATTGGTAACTGCACAATATTCAGTTTGTTATCTAACCCAGAATACAATCAAATAAGCCAAAGCCTTTGGTGTGTATTTTTCTAGTCCGCAGTATTGGTTATTTATATATATATATATATATATATATATATATATATATATATATATATATATATATATATATATATACTGGTGACTGCACCTATACATATGTAAATTATTTTGAACACATGAGAGAAAAGGTATGTATTTAAAGGGGCACTCAGTGATGAGTGAAATTAAAATATAATCAAAACTTTATAGGTAATATATTTAAAATAAGTCATTATGGCCAGATATTGCTGTATACAATACAGATGGAGCTATACACATAAGTATATGTTTAAAAGGAGGACTTGATAACCATGCTGCCTAATTACAGGTAAAGCGCTCCTCGACATTTAAACCATTTGGGACTAACAGCTTTTTCCTGGGGCTCTTTTTTGACTTGGCGGATTGATAGCGGACTAACTATCTATACCACGTCCCTCATATCGGACTGTTATTTTTAAATTTTTATTTTATTTTATTTTTAAATTTCACGAATCATGCATGTATTCGCTTTTTAGGTTTCAGACCGGTCTCTCCAGTAATACCATCTTATACTAATGTAGTATTACCAACACAAGTATATACCCTGTCTCTAATTGTGGAAACTGTATGGGAATTGGGTCCACTCTATAACATTTTTTGAGGGGAGACCTATATTAGATGGTGAAGTTAATCTAATTACTGTGGTTTTTTACCTAGTAACATTTTTTAAATTTGATAATATATGGTGTATGCTATATGTTACATAGGATGACATTATATGGTGTGTTATATTAAAATAAATTTTGACAATTCATGCATGTATGATTGATTGTACCTCATAGGAAGGGAAAAATAAAAATCTAAATTACTGGTTGACCCAGCTCTTGATACATTTTATACTCTTAGTTTAATAACGGTTTGGTGACTCGTGGTTCAAGCTGCAGGGTCACCTGAATTATACACTCTATTTAGAGATCTAGATTATAGACTGTCTAGCGCCGGGGTGGTCCCCTAGGGGACTGTATATCTTGTATTTAAAATAAGTCAAACTCCTTATTGAATACATGATAGCGAAATATTAAACATAGGAGTTTTGTAGTGCATTAGTTATGCAGACGTTGTTTTAAAATCGTAGTATAATACTGCTGTCTATAAATTATATCTATTTTTAATCCCAATTATTTATAATGATGTAGCTCAAAATATTTCACTTTGTTTGAGTCTGAAAACACTACACTAGTATCAGTGTGGAAAATCTAACAATTCATCTCTCTAGAAGGATGTTAGGAACTCCCAAGTCAGTACAGTGAAACTCGGGAACTACTCAGAAGGCCAGGTGTTCGCTGGAGCCCCTAGTGGTGGGGACAGACTGGGCTGCGGGCCGACTGAGGGTCGAGTAGCGTATACTGACTTAAAGGAGTTTCCCAGAAGTGGAGTGATTGGTGGACTGTAGTATAAGAGAAATCCAAGGTCTAAAGGTCACAGGCACAGAAGCAATATCCAAGGGCAAGCAAAAGGGTCAAACTCACAGGCAGAGAAGCGAAATCCGAATTCCAGGCAAAAGGTCAGGGTCAGAAGAGAAGGGTCAAAGGTCCAATAACAAGCAGGGGTCAAACACGGGTGGTCAAATCTAAGGTAATAGGAACCTAAATGGATAGCACAAGCAGGCAGCAGGACTGAGGACAGAACGCTATAACCGGCAATGAGGCAGCAGACCTCATTGCCTTAAATACATAGTTGGCCCAATCAAAACTTACATGCACCCCTGCAGACTAACGAGAACATAGCACCAGACCAATCAGGGCTAATCCCTGATAGGTGCACCCAGATGCAGGCTAATGCCTGTAACTATTCCCCTAATTAGCCCACAGGCTGTGTCCACTTTTGCGCATGCGCCCGGCTTCCAACAGCGCCGGGACGCAGCGCTATGTAACAGGCGTCCGGCCATTGCCTTGGGACACTGGAGCAGGTAGGAAGCGAGCCGCGGCGGCTGTGAGTACCGCCGCGGCTCGTGACAAAGGGATAAGATAATGTTATCCTCTTTTGAATAGATAAATAACTATAGCTGTTAATTGTCAGCCAAGTAATATGATGATTGTTGGCTAGTAGTATGCAGTATAAACGGATATCCCAAATGTATTCAAATAACACGCCTTACTGGCTAGTTATCCTTATATAACAGGTCCAAAGCCGATCTGGTAAGGTCATTGTTAATAGATTCCCAATAACAATAGCTTATCCAAAGAAGTTAATGTTTAATAGCTATGGCAATATATGTTTAATAGCTATCCTATGGTGCACTAAATATTATGTAGCATAGGTCTGCTAACCTACTACATGTAAGCCACTCAATATTCACACACTAAGCAACCATGAATTGTTGGCTAACCTGCCTGTGTGACATTTTCTAAACCATATCTAAGGGACCATTCATTCAAACACATTTCGTTATAATGTCGAGCAATATGATAGGGGTGAAGACGCCGATGCGCGTATCGCTATGCAGGCTTTTTTTAAGTAAAGCCTAGATAGCTTTGATTGGCTGTTTATATCTGGCAAGCCCCCTTAATGATGTCACTGCATACCGACCAATCGCAATGCTCTTGTTTGCGATTGTATTCTAGATTGGCATGTCTACCAACCAATCGGAGTGTGGGGCGTGATATAGACATGCCCCTTCTAACCATTCATTGGAACGTTTGTATACATCGTTACTAAGCAGAACTTGTGATATATGGTCAGAAAAAGTATGTGTACTACAGAGGTGTCTTTGTAAAGGAAATTATTAGGCTATAACTAATTGGCAAAATATCTGTGGCTAGATCATTACAATATTGATTATGATAGCAATCTTATTGGGGAATGCTATAGGTCTTGTTAACAGTTCAGATATAATGATTATTAAATGACTTAATAATTGTAAATATAGTAATTTGCCTACTTTTAATTCATCTTCTAAACAACTGCCTGAAGATCAGATTCAGTTGTTGGATAAAGGTCTCAATTTTGTCCCCTTGACCGAACCAAGTTTATTTGAACTTTTTATTGACTTGAACCAATATGTGAAATAAATGTCTAGAAAAGGTATTTTTGTTCAATAAACAGCTTAAGAAAATGCACATTGAAGGTTACCCACTCGCTTTGGATATGGAGGTTGACCCTATGTTAGAGATACTTGGGGATTTGGTTCTAAAATATTCTGTAGCCAATGCGATCCCTTTATTAATTTTATTTTTTTTGAACAATGGTAAGTTAGAAAGGTTAAGCCCCACAGGCCCACATTTAAGGGTCTCACATTGTTTTTATCAGGTTTACATGGAAATCTTTAGGGAATTGTGTTACAGACCACTGAGTAAACTCATAATTTATCTATGTTTGGATATAGAGCTCCCTAAACAAGTAAAAAATTACACATCTATAATGATTAAAGGAGCGAATAAGGGAGATGGAATTATTATTCAGGTTGTGATTACTATAAAGCGGCCTAAAAATAATTAAACAATACCTTTTTCTATACAGCTTTGAGTTGACACTCATCTCTAAAATATCAAAACGAGCTAAGGGACCCTCTTGGGGAGAGTTGTAGTAATGGAGGGTATCACTAAGGATGAAAATTCACTTTTTATGTTTAGGTTACTCAGCCACTGCTATTTACCTACCCAAATTTTACAAAAGTGTGAGCACACCCCGGGTCGTCCTATTATTTCAGCTATAGGTCCACTTACTGCTTCACTGTCTTTATGTTAATTCTTTTCTACATTCAATTTGATATGTTATGAGCTCATTGTCTGAATATCTTAATTGTTTTCAGATGTGTTTGCAATGTAACTAGGTGTTGTTTATTCACTATTATTAAATAATGTAATCATTCCAAATGTAGTTGGTATTACTTATAGTCTTTAATTCATACCCAAAACCATTAAAAAAAAGAGATAAAAATAGTACATCTCCCTAATAGTAGCAATCTTAATTATAATCAAGGGTAAACAACAAAATAAAAACATGCATAAAACCAATGTTCGACTCATTAACCTAAAACCATAAAATACATCAACCATTTCATTTAAGTCCATAAAAAGTAGAATTAATTAAAAAGCAGCACTAATTGCATGATTAATTTCATAAATAAGTAAACAAATTAAAAACAGCACTGCTCTTGTAAACTCAATATTCAAACTCATAGGCTACGAGTATTAGCAGCATAATGTTCGTGTCATAAGGCAATAGACGCCTGATAAAGATCCAATATCGGAAAAATGTCCAGACTTGGCCATAATTATTAATTAGTTTCGTAGATGGTAAGCATAGATTATGCATTAATATTATGGTCTAACTCGGTACCCAGCGATGTGTGCAGAGCTTTGGTCGTGAGATCGTTGTTCAGTAGAGAGGGCATGTATCGCATGCGTTCCACTGTGGATCACGTGCTGTCTTTGAATTCCTGTATCAGTCGGCGGATATGGGATTGACCCAACGCGTTTCCTCCAGGTTATGGACTTTCTCAAGGGCATGTAGTCTTGTGTTTGTCTAGTTGGTTGCATTTATATCCCTCCTCTTTGCCAAGATCACTCTATTGATCCTTCTCACTGGGCATCAGACAATAAATGCCTGCCAAATTACAATTATAAGCGGCTATGAAAAAGTTACATATTACTAAAATACATGCAATGACAGTATAGATGAGTTTTTATGTACTTATAATACAATGTATATATCATTATATCCACTAATATGTTCTTTAATGTTTATTCCCTATTTGCTATGATATATTAAGTTCAGTTAAAACAGGAAAACATTCTATAAGCACCTATTTTATAGAATGCGCTCTCTGTTTTTATTAGCTTTCTCAGATTAAATTAATTAGTTGGGGGTATTCCACAGGTTAATCAAAATTATCAGTTTTTATATAGCAGCATTATAGCAGTTAGTTCAGTACAGCAATATAGCTTATAATAGATATATACTTCAGAATAGAAGTATTGTAGTTCAGATATAGATATACAGTTCAGTATAACAGTAGTTAGCAATATATAGTTCAGGATAGCAGTATTGCAGATCATATATAAATATAGTTTAGTATAGCAGTAGCATTCACATTAAAGCAGTAAAAGTGCAGATAGTAAGAAATACTTGTAAATATACTCATATCCTTGTGTCCCCTTGGTTCTGTAGTCTATTTCAAGGCTTAGCTAGCTGAAAAGTGCCTGTGTCCAACAGTAAAAAGCAAGTGACCCTCCCAGTGTCCCAACACCCTCCTTTGTCTGTTTGGTCAGTTTCAGATAACAGCTTTGATACCTGAGTGTGGGGTTTTACAAACACATGCATTATAGCTAATGTTGCTATGTGGCTGGGAGGAGGGGAGATACTTTGAACAATGCATGAAATTGCT
Source organism: Mixophyes fleayi (assembly GCF_038048845.1). NCBI lineage: Eukaryota > Metazoa > Chordata > Amphibia > Anura > Limnodynastidae > Mixophyes > Mixophyes fleayi. The sequence goes on along the minus strand of NC_134407.1, from coordinate 201,644,779 downwards.
TGGGAATCATATCATAGAAGATTCTCCAACAGATACCCATGGTTATTGCATCTCTTGGATCATTGGAAAGAGCGCAGTCCCCATCTACAAATTGTATTTTCTGCAACTCAAAGTGAAATTGTTAAAATTATACAGTAGGGATTTCATTCACTTATTAAATATTCTAGCCACAATAAAATGGTAAGATAATTTTGTTTAGCTCTTGTGGTAAAAGCATTATTTTTTTTGTTTAATTTGTTGTACAAGCTTGACCACAATGTCAAATCTGCCCTCATATTTAACGTGTATCTACCACTCCACTGCAACTTAATACGGCAACTTGCTTTTTTCATGGTTGACAATGTTAATGCTTTCACTTTGCTAAAGCGTCAAGGACCACAGTTCACATGCACATTTTTATGTGCATGCTGACATTAATTACTAGGAATGGCCAAAGAGGAAGGGGGGTATATTTGGAGGGGACAGGCTCCTTGAAGTTAAATGCAACATTGCCAGGAAACCTAGTTTAATCTGTATCTACGGCTTACAGGTTAAATTATGTACTCAGATTTACACAAACAGAATGCTGTCTACAGTCGAGTGGCATGGTGGTTTGCGTCGCTTGCACTTTGGCCTTACAGCACTGAGGTCATGAGTTCAATTCCCATTCATGGACTGATATGTGTAGAGTTTGGATGTTCTCTTCAATGTGTGACTGGCTTTACTCTGACACTTTCAGTTAACCTTGCACTACAGCTCCATTATTTGGGGAACTAGTTAATTAGGTATGCCATTTGCCATATACCTTCTTTAATGAATTTTGCCACCAGGGCACATTATGTGTCTGCTATTACTACGGATGGCCTACCTCTTGGAGGAGGGGGTGTATTGTTGGTGGAGGGCACATATTCCTTTGGCTGACCTGCAAATAGCAAATGCAAACCTTTTCTGCTAGGCACAATTAGTTTGGCAATATAAATGTAGAAATAATGATGGAGTTGTAAAAAACCCATCTTCCATAAATGTTTCTCTTTTTGAATTATTATATATATTCTTTTTTGTCCTTAGACCCACATGTTGTGCAATTCTAATATATTAACAAAGACACACACACCAATTAAGCTGTTTTCTAAACTCATATTATTCAAATGTTCCAAAAAGTAAAACTATTTACAATGTATAAAACAACTGTTTACATAACAAAAAACAAAAAAAAAATTACTCATAGAGAATAGCCCATTCTTCCATTTTTTTTCATATTTTTTTTTTTTTTTTTTTAGAAAGCTTGTGATCTCACCCTGGATTTCTGCCGATGTTGGAAGGGGGGGGGGGGTTTGGTCAAGTACCGGCCTCCTCCATGTGTGCTGAAAGCCGCCAGTCGTTGCTGACGTCTACGGAATGTTTTAAAAATTTTAAAAATGTATTGTTCAAACATTCACCTGCTTAGTATAGATGTAGTTAGATAATCATAAGATCAAACATTGTCAAACTTTTTTAATTGGCACCACCCAAAAATATTAAATACTCAAAAAGGATATAAACATGACGGACACAAACTACTTCACATGGCCTGTAACAAATGAGTTGGCTTTAGGGATGTGGACTATCTCACAGTAGCCTAGTGGTTAGCAGCCTCACAGCACTGGGGTCATAAATAACTGATGACAATCAGTTTGCAATAGTCCTTTTTTGGGGCCCCATCACAAATCAAAGCAACATAATGAATGCTTGTGTGTGTGTATATATATATATATATATATATATATATATATATATATATATATATATATATTACAGTAGGTATTTTGGTTTGACCTTATTTGTGACCTTAAAAATATTTGACCTTGTAAATATGTTAAACTCAGCTGTGAGAACTTGGCATTCAAATTGTTGGGCAATAATAAAATCACATCTCTCACAGTAATCGCCCAAATGTTTTTCAGCTAAGGTTATCAAGTTGCCTTAGAAGGTAGCACTTCTGCATCACAGCAGTGGAGTGGGCTCAAGAGTTGGAATCCAAAATCTGCTTAAATGTTAAGGAGTTGACCCAGATAACAGACAATAGCTACTCAGTTATATGTATATAAATAGTTAAATCCACATTACAAATACACATATAGCTCTATGGAGATATATATATATATATATATATCTATATCTATATCTATATATATATAGATATATGACACTTATCAAGTCCTTGTACCCTGGATTTGATTCTTTATCTGCAGTGTAGGGAACGTTCCTGTAGCATAGAATCCTTTCTTGTAGCTTAGTGTAGGTTTTCTGTAGTATAATGTATATATATTTTCTGTAATGTATCTTTTCTGCAGTGTATCTTTTCTGCAGTGTAGTGTTCCTAGTGTATTTTCTGTAGTGTAGAGCTCGTTGTCAAGGGGCAGCAGGCAGCCAGAGAGAGCTTCCTGTGCGTCCAGGGGTTATGATGTCATCACCCCTGGCGATTCTCCCCACCGTGTATGTGCCGGCTTGAGTCGGCACACACACAGTGGGGATTCTAATATGCAACTGCGCATGCGCGAGTTGCACTCAATTTGTGCACGCCCGCCCACGTACCGACGTGGCTCCCATTCACAACGTCCAAAACCATTTTGCCCTTTAATAAATTAGCTTATTCAAGCAGCATATGAGTAATGTTAGCACAGTTCAAACTAACTCTTCATTTCCACACAATGATGTTATTTACACATTAGGCAGTAGTTGGAATCAACCACATTTAGGGGTTTGGATGACAAATGAATGACGTGTAACTTAAGAGGCATTTAAAGAGAATAGCTGCAACATTTTCAACAAAACTTACAGGGTGGCATCAATTTTTCAAGAAGGCCAAATGGAACACATTTCATTAGGACACCACCCCATGTATATTTAGAAAGACATTTGGTGGGTTCCTACGTTTTTGAATTGTTTTTTGGGTTAGCTTGCTCATTATTACAGTAGAGAGCATTGGTGTCTTAAATGAAACAGTACTAATAACTGATTTACCTCAAAAATACCTCTCCACCACATACTGCCTGAAGTTGGACTATTGCTCTGATTCCCGAGCTCTGGCTTCCGGATCCCCCACCTCATCCATCCCAGCAACCTCGTCCACCACCCCTGGAGCCCCACTCCGGATGGCAATATTGAGAAACACCACACACAGAGCTATGATCTCACATAATTCCTCGGCTCATACATCAGTGCACCACCAGAGAGTGGTCAAGGCAGCGAAATTATGCCTTTAAGAGGCCAAAAGCCCTTTCTATGACCGATCTGATGGCCACATGAGCCGAGTTGTATGCTCCATCTCAACATCTGAGCGAGGAGCCAAGGGCAGCAGGTATACGCGTTGTCTTATATGTAGGATGAGAGGAAAGACAGAATAAACAAACATTAATACACTTTAACGCTAACAAATGACCAGCGTCAATAGGCACCCATTCTCAAATAGGGCTAGTACAATATATCAAAGCCAAATTGTCCGGTAAGTGAGTAATATTAGTGTAAAATAAACAAACATTGCAAAATAACCACATCTAAGAATTCCCTCCAAACAAATACCATGTAACATTTTCTAAATAGACATTTCCAAACAAAGTTACTTACACACCTGGCCTTGTACAGTTTACAAACATCAGGTAACCTTAACTGTCATGTCTGTTTTGGTAATCTGCCTACATTACCATGAACATTACCAAATGTGGTCAATTTGATTTAACAATTGTATAGTTGAACCATTGAAAGCTAACATCTGAGGGCAAAGATAACATTTACGGGACACTAACTTTTAAATACATTATTTTCATAAAAACAAAGCACTAAACTGAGTAAATACATTAGTCCAATTACCAAGAAGCCACGCATCTCTGTGTGGCCTGACACCCCCTTGCCTCTGTTGCAATCTGCGCCACATCCCTGAATTGCGAAAGTCGAAGGAGTAACTTGTTATGTTAACTGAAGCTGGCGTACATCATCGGAAATTAAGCAGACACTTCATTTCTCGTTTATGTCCAGCTCTGCTCCGAAGAGCAGAGCTGGACAGCGCATGTGTAGGGAGGAATCATGTGATCCCTCCCTGTCACATGATATAATTTCTGACTACCCTGGTGTTTGACTTGCAGCATCGTTTTAAACTCCCTGGCTATGATACGTATAATTGGTAATATTTTTTCTTATATTGATGATAAATGTATTATAAATAATAATTGTTACTAAATGGGTCTTTTTTTTTTGCACTAGTGCTAACTTTGTATGTTCTGGCATGTAAAACTAGTGTTATGTTTTTGTTTAGATAAATTTTAATTTATTTTTCGATAACTGTCATAACTAAATGCCACACAATGTGAATAATGGTTCAGTTATGTGCAGCATAAAATTATTATTGTGCATAACAGTGGGAGAAGGATAATCGCAGGCATGACTTTATGATAATTTGATTAGTGAGGCATTTATGTGTGTCTTTAAATTAATTTGTGCATGATGGAGGGGGTGGGGTTGTTAATTTTTATTTTGTTAATTACGGTGTCATATTGTGAATTGTAGCCAGTTTATGTGTTGCATAAAAGTACTTTCTGTAATTCGTAGGGTAAGATGTGACACACACACACACTGTGGGCAATCGTTATCCTGTATAGCGTTTGAAGTAGTTTTCCAATTTTTTTTTTGATATTTCCTTTTTTTCAAAATATTTTTTCTACAAATCTTCCGATAAAAAATAACTGAATAAAATAGGAATTAATTACAATTATTAACTTATCTTTTTTGATTTGTTTTGTACTAGATCATTTTCATACTTTTCGGAATTTAACATGAAAAAATGATTCCGCTTTTACTTGCACTTGGGACAATAATTGTAAGGAGAAACCTGTCCAGATGTACAATTGGTCCTGAACATGGTATCACAGCACCTAGAAGACAAAGAAGACAACTTAGAAGAGCACGTTTGTTCAGGACACGACAAATGCTTTGTGGTCTTCGTGAGGAAGACATTGTTCGACTCTATAGGTTGCCTTCTTTTGCCATTTTATCTTTATATGAACTTATAAAGGAAGATATCGAACCAAGGACCAGACGAACAAATGCTGTTCCAGGCATCACCAAACTATTGAGTACTCATCATTTTTTGGCTTCTGGATCATTTCAACCTACGGTTGCATCGTGTGGTGGATTTTCACAACCCACCTTTGCAAGTTTCTTGTTCACAGTTCTAAAGGCTATTCTGAAACATATGAGCGACTAAATCTATCTTCCTCGTAATGGTCGAGAATGGCAAGAGATTAAACAAGTTTTTTATGGTATTGAAGAATTCCAAATGTAATGGGAGCCATTGACTGCACCCACATAGCATTCACTCCTCCCAATCATATGGAGGAGATGTGTCGCAACAGAAAGTAAAGATGAGCGGGCTCGGATTTCGCTAATCCGAGCCCACCCGAACAGTGCGGATCCGAGCCCACCCGAACAGTGCAGATCCGAGCACTGTTCGGGTACTTCCGGCCGCCCAAGGAATCCAAAACGAGGCTATGACATCGGATCTCGCGAGACTCGGATGTCATAAATGCCCCGCTTGCGCCCGCCATCTTAATTCTCCCTGTGGGTAGTATAGAGGGAGGTTGTTGAGAGATAGTGATACTGTGCTCTGTCCTGCTGATTATTTTAGTAAAGTGGTGCTTTGTCCTGCTGATTCCAGTGGTGCTTTGGCCAGTGCTCTGTCCTGCTGATTCCAGTGGTGCTTTGGCCAGTGTCTGTCCTGCTGAGTCCAGTGGTGCTTTTGTCCTGTATTTTTTTCTGCTAAGTCCATAGTAATTTGATAATTATCCCAAAATCTTAAAAAAATAAATAAATTTAAAAATGATAAACATTATAGAGCAATATATTATTGCAGTCCCCAAAAATAGGAACTGCAATCTATATTACTACGTTCACTGTTTCTGCAGTCCCAAAGTGTGTGTGGTTTAGGGGTACGCTCTTTTGTGCTGCATATAATGGAGTACAAAAATTTAGAGGATAAAGTAGGGAAAGATCAAGACCCACTTCCTCCTAACGCTGAAGCTGCTGCCACTCTTCATGACATAGACGATGAAATGCCATCAACGTCGCCTGCCAAGGCTGATGCCCAATCTCCTAGTAGAGGGCATGTAAAATCCAAAAACCCAAAGTTCACTAAAATTACCAAAAAAAGGAAATTCAAAACATCTGAGGAGAAACGTAAACTTGCCAATATGCCATTTACGACACAGAGTGGCAAGGAACGGCTTAGGTCCTGGCCCGTGTTCAGGACTAGTGGTTCAGCTTCACCCAAGGATCTAAGCCCTCCTCCTCCCTTCCCTCAAAAAAATTTAAGAGAGTTATGCTGTCAGCAACAACACAGCAAACATCTCTGCCTTCTAAACAGATGACATCACAAATCCCCGAGGCGAGTCCAAGGGTGTTGGTGGTTGCGAAGCCTGACCTCCCCATCACTGTACGGGAAGAGGTGGCTCCTTCCACCATTTGCAGCACGCTCTCTGCATATGCTGGAAGGATCACCCACAGTGCAGTTACAGATTAGGCTAATGAAGGTGTCAATGTTGTACACCGGGAGGAGGCTATTGATGGAGCTGGCGCTGAGGAGGAACTTGACGAGGAGGATGCTGATGTGGTTATTTTAAATGAGGCACCAGGGGGGGAAAAAGTTGATGTCCATGGGATGAAAAACCCCATCGTCATGCCTGGTCAGAAGACAAAAAAATCCACCTCTCCTGGAGTTATTTTTATCCCAATCCGGACAGCAAATGTATGGCCATATGTCGCTTATGTAAACCTCAAATAAGCAGGGGTAAGGATCTTGGACACCTAGGGACATCCTCCCTTATACGTCACCTGAATAAGCTTCATAGTTCAGTGTATAGTTGAGGAACTGGGGCTAGGACCCGTCATCAGTCCAGGGACACCTAAATCCCTTGGTCCTGTTGGATACACACCACCAACACCCTCCTCGTCAACTTCCTCCACGATCTCCATCAGATTTAGTCCTGCAGGCCATGTCACCAGCCAGACTGAGTCCTCTTCAATCCGGGATTCATCTGAGGAATCCTGCAGAGGTACGCCTACTACTGCCACTGTTGCTGTTGCTGCTGGTAGTCGGTCATCTTCCCAGAGGGGAAGTCGTAAGAACGCTACGTCTTTCACCAAACAGTTGACCGTCCAACAGTCGTTTACCATGAGCACGAAGTACGACAGTAGTCATCCTATGGCAAAGCGGATAACTGCGGCCTTAACAGCTATGTTGGTGTTAGACATGCATCCGGTGTCCACCATCTGTGCAGTGGAATTCAGACAAGTTGGAGGAGGTATTGTGGCCCCGGTACCAAATTGGGTACCGGGGCCACTCCACTACGCAGTCCAGAAAGCTTCGTATCAGATATTAAACTACGTTCACTGTTCCTGCCAAATAAAAAAAGAATGAAAATGCCCTGTCATCAACGAAAACAAGAGGTAGTGACGTACTAGAACTCCACCCTCTCTATATGCTGCAGAGGATGTAGGAGCAGAAAAAGGCCATTCAAGCCTACACAGCCACCTACGATGGACCACGTGTTTGTGCCGCCCACTTGTGTCGCTTAGCTTAGACATCCAGCTACCTCGGTGCAACGTTTTGGACTAAACAATATTGTGAGGTGTTCTGAATAGACTGGAAATTAGTGGAAATGATTGTTATTGAATTTTATTGAGGTTAATAATAGCGTAAGAGTGAAAAAAACAAAATAAAACTGGATTTTAGCACTTTTTATGCTTTTTTAAAAATAAATCAGAACCCTAAATCAGAACCAAAACCTTTCGTCAGGTGTAATTTCATCTTTAATTTTTTATTGATTTTTACGCTTGATGCATTATCTAAAATTAATGTTTGCAAATGTTAATTTCCATATGTCCAATCAACAATGGTATTATAAATTTCGTACACAAACTATGTATAGAGCATAGCATCCAATAGAATGCTTTCACAGTGTCAATTTCCCTGACCTTAAACCTATAGCATAGTTGTGAGTCTCTACTAATTTATCCAAGTTTTTTATAATTATGCTTATAGGAACCATGGAAAGCAATTATTTTGTCATGTGAGTGGATCCCTTTAGCAATACCGTTTCCATTTATGCTTCAATGGATAACCTTCACTTCATCTAATTTAAGACATGTAACCAAATTTACTTTTAATATTTAATATGTTTTTAACTTGCTAAAAAGTCTTGTATTGCAGTGTCTGATGGTGTATATTTATGAAAGTGAAAATTGTGCATATTTTCCATCACTGCATCGCAGCATATTTAAGCAGTTTCTGCTGTTTTGCATATCGCTTGCTTTTACTGAGCAATCCCCATATCAGTGTATGTGCCCTGCTCTATTGCAATTTACTAAACATTGCCCAAATAAAAATCCCTTTTTTTCTTGTTTTTGTTTTTTCGGTGATTCAGGATATGGATCTAGACATTGGCTTATCACGCCGATATCAAGACCTCGTACCTCTGCAGAACAACGTTACAAGCGTGCCCACATCGCCACTCGTGGAATAATTGAATGCATTTTTGGCATTTTGAAAGGTAGATTCAGGTGTTTGGACCGATCCGGTGGTGCCTTACAGTATTCTGCTGAGAAGGTGTGCCAGATATTTATGGTATGTTGCACAACATCTGCCTAGACCACAATCTACCTGTCCTTCTTGATGAAAGTATACCAAAGGATCCAGAACTTGTTCCTGCACCAGAAGAGGATGTTACTTCAGGAATTCATGTGCGTGCAAAACTTAACAGAGACTTCTTCTCTTGTAAGTTTGATTGTTTTTTTTAGCTACTTTATATATTAAACTTTATAATACAATTATCTATTATTCACAGTGGGCCTGATTCATCAAGGAACGCAAACATACGCATCTGCTAATTGGTTCTGCGCATGCGCGAAATGACACTTGAGAAGCGAAAAATGCCACATACGCTACGCAATCACGGCAGATACTACCCTCAAAGTCAACGCAATCTAAAAGTCCAACGCAAATAGATTTGAGATGGCTGCTGACCACTTGAGAACAAAGGGGTGGGAATGGGCGGAGAGTAGGCGCGGACTGGGTGGAGATGAGATATCATTTTAGTAAGGTAGGCGTTATATGCTTTTTCACTTGAGAAGAGTAGGCGTTCCCTCTGTGCAGTTAAGTGAAACTGACGTCACTCCTGTCTCAAATCTTTCACAAAAGTTAAGGAAGGCCAGGGTCATGTTTAAATCCAAAACACCTAGCGCAAACAACTGTTAAAAGCCTTTAGAAGCATATTCTGCGTATGAAAAATAATAAAAAAATATGCTAAACAAACACACATATTAATATTTGGTATTTTATTCACAAATGTAAAATTTTTTTTTAAAAAATATATAGCGCACTATGCTGCTTGCTGCCTCTTCAGTAAAGAGGCCTGGCTTTTATAGGCCTCTACACTGCAGTTTGGTATGCTAGGCAGATATATTTTCTACTATCACTCCCTATCCATTCCGGCTGCCAAAATGGAGTGCACACTCCATTCCCCATTTATTACAGTTTCCAGAATGGAGTGCACACTCCATTTTCCATTCATGACAGTTTCCAGAATGGAGTGCACACTCCATTTTCCATTCATGACAGTTTCCAGAATGGAGTGCACACTACATTCCCCATTCATTCCGGCTGCTGGAATCGAGTGCACAGTGCATGGCTAATTTTCTAAATTGTGTTAAACTGTTGGCCAAACATTCGACTTTATCTTAAATATTTATTATAAATCTCTTGATTCTCATCAACTAACAATTATGATTAGTCTCAATATGTAACATGGATGATTTTACAGTTGTTGATGGTGCGTTTTCAATATAATAAAAGAATAATACACATATTATAACTGTACACTTTTTTTGGGGATTTACGCGCATTATTTTTGCTATTGTAAACAAAGCGTTCTATTACCATAGGGAAACATTTTACAGCAACACAAATATTGTAAGGATACCTAAGTGAATTAGTGAGGACTCGAACACACGTTTGCAAGCTTCAAAGGTGGATTGGCTAACTGCTACGCCACTGTACAAGTGGTGATGAGAACAGAATAGAATAACAGTAAAAGATGAGCAGCAACTTCTATCATAAGTTTGTGACCTTAAAAGATGGTGAAAATTCCAAATATTTTCACATATTATACACTGTAAGAATTGGTATATGGTGAGTAAAAATGTATACATATAGAAATATATCCATGTTCATTAACACAAACCAAAAGTATATTAATATTGCTACCATTTTTGTGTTGTCTTTTTGGGGTAAGCACTTAGCTTTTTCTACTTGTGCCAGTACAGATTTACTATGTCTTTGCAATAAAGTCTATTGCAACAACTACTTTGATGTGTTGTAAGTGATCACACTGCTCAACATGACATATAGGCAGATTACACACCAAACCATATACAAAAGCACTCTTAGATAAGTCAGAGTGGAATAAATACACTCAAACATAGAAATAAACAAAGGTAAGCCACATACACGCATGAATCGGGGGTCAAACTCATTACCTTATCATTGCAAGGTTATTTCTTTATCCACTAAGGTATACTTCAGATTGAAAAACCCACACCAAACTGCACAATAACTATTTCGGTCAGCAGAATCGCTGTCTTAGGTCTGACAAATCTGTCGCGTTGCATTTATTGTTAACGGCATGACGGCTAACGTGCTATTAAAATCATAACCCTACATACACACACATAACTAAAAATAATTGTTTGTCGAACGCATCAGGACCTTGAAAGACTTCATAACGTGTACGGCGTGGATCCAGATGAAAGTCGGGTGGCAGCCAATGTTGCATTTAACTCAAAGAAGGCTGTCCCCTACAAATCCCCCCCCTCCTCTTAGTCCATTCGTAGTAATAAATGTCAGCATGCACATAATAATGTGCCTGTGAACTGTGGGTCCTGAGCCATTGTCGAAAATTCCCACCAAAAAATAATTTTTTTACAATACAGGATAATTAGGAGGGCATTTTTAGCAATGTAGTACAAATCAAATCTAAACAAAAAAACCATTGTGTGAAGTTCCTGCTTTTCTTGTTAGCATAATGTTTCCAGTCCACACAATAGTTGTGGGTAAGCTTTGTATTTGAACTCATGTCTGCTGTGTTGTGAGTCCAAAGTGCTAACCAGTGAGCTACCTGTGAGATGGATATTTTGTGAGTAATTTGTGTGAATAATGAAGAGTAGTATTAAGTGTCAGTTGCCTGTGTAGCACGCATGCTGTGTGGTTGGTGTTGTCTGGGTTTGTTCGAATCTCAGGTTGGCCTAGTGGGTAGCTGTCCCACTTTCCATACAGTCACTCATGAGTTCTTATCCAGACAGAAACCCTTCCTCTCTGTGGAAGTTGTATATCCTTTATGGAAGAGTATGCTATGCATTTTGCAGAAAAGGCAAGATGTATTTACACCACATACATTTTAATGCATTTGTTATTCATGTGTTTTTAATGTAGCTAGGTCCATGCATTTTGCGTACGATACGGCCACTTGAAATCCTAAACACAGAAAGATTGTGAGCAATGTGTTTGTTACAAGTGTGTATTGCGCTAATTAGTAGCAAAGGAAAAACGACAGTTCAGAGTGATGCACATCATTGTTATTTGTGAGTGAATAATGAGTAAAGAGCTATCTCGTAAAAATAAGCCCCAGGCATTTGTGTTGGTGTTGTGTATAAACAAACTGTTGGCCCCTCCCACAGTGGGCGTGAAGTAAACATTGCTTAGCTTGCCGTTAATCAGTTGAGAGCCGTCGCTTGTGCCTGTAGCATGTCTAAAGATCCGCAGGTGGGTGTGTTTTCTAACGCTTGCGCTGCTTACTTCCGTCACTTAGTTGTAATGGACCACAAGGGGGTGTGTTTTTGCTGTTTGAGAGACTTATTTCGATCGCAAGAGTGCTTGCGTCACTCAAAGTATGCAACGCAGATGCGTGTGCGTTTGCGTTCCTTGATGAATCAGGCCCAGTATTTAACACGAAGGTATTAAAACGAAATGCACATTACTCTCTGCGCCCATTATTTGCTAGATGTATAACTACTTTGCATGGAGTCTTTCTCCTCATAATCACCTCCTACACCTATCCATCACCCAGCCTTACCATGTTCTGTAGAATTGTAGATAGGGATAACAACTATGCTGTGCTGTATTATAACATTTTCATTAATCTCAGTCGACGGTAAATATTACATTTACTCAATCAGTTCCACTAATTTTTCTAACGTGATTAGCCAATGACAATACTACTAATAAAAAAAATGGTATGAACATAAGAACACCACATTGATCTGTACTTTTACTTTAATCCAACTCATGATCCATGTACTGTGTGGGTGAAGTGTTTTGTACAATGATGATCAGTGTCGGACTGGCCCAGCGGACTACCGGTTAAACCACCGTGTCACGGGCACTAGGAGTCTTTACCCAGTATCACCCGCTGATGGTCTTATCAGAGCAGTAGAGTTGGTATATGATACTCTGATGGCAGGGTGATAATGGAACTGGAAACAACAGATGGTTAGAGAATGCTCAGAAGGTCTATGACTAGCAGCACAGGTAAACAATAGGTAACTGAACACGAGGATCTGGATGGACAAGGACACGTGAGGGTAGTCAGTGGTCTGCGCACGGCAAGTTGTACCACTGCTATAGTGAGAAGAATGTCCAGGAGTAATAAGGAGGTGGAAGTCAGCGGTCTGCGTATAGCAAGTTGTACCACTGTCTGTAGTGAAGGAATGGAATCCAGGTGAAGGTAACGGGGAAATCAGTGGTCTGCGTGTAGCAAGTTGTACCACTGCTTATGTGAGAGGATATATGCAACTGGTGACACAGGGAAACAGGAATCAGTGGTCTGCCTCTAGCAAGTTGTACCACTGAATATATATCTGAGGAAGGACACAAGGAGATAAATGCAATGCAGAGTCTACACGGGTACACTGAACTTGATCCCACGTTGAACTGCACATAATAATAATGAATGAACAGCACTGCACAGATAAACAAAGTCACTAGAATAGTCCAGCAAAAGGAAACACAGTCAATAATAGCAATAGTCTCAGAGAATGGAAACTCCGGAGGAGAACAACTCAGTCCAGATGGATATGCAATACACCAGCACAGTCAATGAGAAGTATGCATACCGTGGTTCAGATGAGCAGGCTGTTAGAGATAGCTGCAGGGATACCTGAGCGGCAGGGAACTGACGAGATGAGAAGTCCTTGCAGAATGGAAGCGGCAGGTAGGTGCAGCGCACTGTAGGTAGGCCAGCAAGGACGACAAAATACTCAGGAAGCAGTAGTATATCGAATAGAACAGCAGGATACCACGGGAGAACTGAAGCGATGTAGCAGAGCTGGAAGCCGAGGAGCGTAGACTCGATGCTTAACAGGCAAGTTGACACGAATGGACACACTGTAGAAGCAGTAGGCAGCGGGTCAGCTGACGGCAGGTAGAATGCAGACTGGAGCGCTGAGACGAGCAGGACTCTGTAGACACGCTGAAGTAGCTAACAGGAATCAGCTGGAACAGTAGCGATGTAACACAGGAGAGTTGGAGAGATCTGTAACTTGTTAGACACGGAGGCAGCGGATAGGAATCAGCTGTTGGAGTCACGATGAAACACAGGAGAGTTTGAAGTAATCTGTAACTGTAGATATACGGAGGCAGCGGATAGGAATCAGCTGCTGAAGTCACTAGGAACACGAGGAGTAGAAGTGATCTGGAAACCACAAACGGCAAACAGGAATCAGCATTAGCTGAACACACGAGGAGGCACTGGAACACCTTCAGAGACTCATGAGGAATGAGACTCCAAGATCAGGCAACGTGGTTTTGACCACAGGTGCTTAATATAGGGAGTGTTGCCTGATCAGCCAATTAAGTTAAAGGAACAGAACTGAAGGTTAAAAGGGACTGCACATGCGCAGTACCTCATAATATTGGACGGACACGGTTCCTAGCTACCTTAGAAGTAACACTCACAGTCCGGTGAGTGACACACCGGTAGGCCCAGCTACCGTACGACCACACCCCCTTTTACACGTGGGCGGAGCTTAGGAGGCCCCTCACGACTGTCCTCTCCGGCGTCCCCGCTGCTCAATTGCGATCGCAATTGAAAGATGACAGTCTCAAATGTTCTGAGTCTAGTGCAGGCTTGGCTAACTTGTGGTACTCCAGGTGTTGTGAAACTACAGGTCCCAACATACCCTTACAGCAATAAGCTGTTATATATTGGCAAAGCATGCTGGGGCTTGTAGTTTCACAACACCTGGAGTACCACAGGTTAGCCAAGCCTGGTCTAGTGGGACAATCCTGCTTTTCGGTGACAGTTCTGCCCTGCATTCTTTATATACTGCACTAAGGTGCTAGCTGTCCTTTGTGGACTGACCACTCCCCCTCTAGTGTCTGGTCCTGCCTCTATGATGGCTGACCACACCACCTTTGGTGGGCCCATAGTGTTGCATTCCCCGGTGGGCCCTTCATGCCCCAGTCCGACACTGATGATGATTGTTCAACAAATCCTAATACCGACACTGGTATCTTTATCTCCCTTTTGTTAAATTTATTTATAATTGTAAATTCAAATATAAAAGTTTACAGAAAAAAAAAAATTAACCTTATTTAACCTTCTGAAACCATTAGTGTTATGGTCAAATTAAGTGAACAGTTGTGGAGATGCCCCTGCTTCCTCATAGTGGTAATGTTCCTAATTTTTTATAATGTAGATACACTTCATGGCACTATTGTAATTTTAATGTGACAAAAGTTACGGTCATTATTTGTAAAGTAACTAATATTTAATTTTTATATGTAATTGTTTAACTTTATTTTATTTCCTTTCTTCATAGGATATGGCAAAAAAGATAAGCCCTTGTGAATTGGTTATGCAATATATTGGAAATCATATTGAAAACAAGTTTGTTATATTAGAAGAACATGTTGCTTTGTGTTTTCTTTACTACTTTAATTGTATAGTTGTAAATATTACGTATAATATGTGTATCAAAATGTGATTAATAATAAAATTGTCTGTTGTTCAAAAGCCATTTACACTACTCATTCCTTTTTTTAACATTTACTACTTTTCTAACATTGTTAACCATTTAAGTCCGAGATTGCAGAAGACCTTTCAAGATGTATCATGCTTTAGTGGTGCATGCAGTAATGTAATTATGAAATTGTTAACTCCATAACTCATTAAGCAGTGTAAATGTTGGCCAACTATCATGGAATATGTTTTCCACAGACATATGTTCTTTTGTTTCACTGTATTTTTGTAAACTGTGACATAGAACAACAACATTAATGTTGTTTCCCAAGGTATAGAATGTTAACACAGTGAATTTTTATTTTGGAGGGGGGGGGGGGGTTAAATTTTGTGACACTGTAAGGTAAAAAATACAAATGTTAATTGTTATCTGTTCTGCTCAGTATATTTGCAAACAATTGCATTCAAGAACCTAGAAATAGCTTTTTTAATTAAGGAGTTTAATTTTTTTTTAAGTCTGATGTTTTGTTGAATATGTAATATTTTCATTAATCTACCCCATACCTGTTAACTTTTTATATTTTGCTATTATTTAAACATATCAATATTTTTGACTCATGCTTACATGTCAATAATCCACAATAAGAAAATAACAATGTAAATCTTTATTCTTTCATCGCAGATATAAATATTGGTAAATATATATGTAAACATACAACATTAAAACTTAGAAAATATAAATTTAGCGTTTATATTAAACATTATTTTAATGTAAAAAAAATATATAGAATGATAAATAGAAAAATATTATATTTGTAACTAAAGTATTCTGAACAAAAACAATAACATTCTAATAATGTTAACCTAATGTAAACATGGTATTTGGCAACACAAAAAAATAAATATACATTTCAGATATTATCTGATAAATTTTCAGCAGAAAAACCATGAGAGTCAATGTTTAACGAGATAGTGTCAGACGATGTTGTTGTGCTTCCATCATTACTTCCTATTGACAATGCCATCAGCATGTCTCTACTAAATTTGGTCATTTCACACATAACACTATTCATCATCATCACCATTTATTTATATAGCGCCACTGGTTCCGCAGCGCTGTACAGAGAAGTCATTCACATCAGTCCCTGCACCATTGGAGCTTACAGTCTAAATTCCCTAACATACACACACACACAGACAGAGAGAGACTAGGGTCAATTTTGGATAGCAGCCAATTAACCTACCAGTATGTTTTTGGAATGTGGGAGGAAACTCACGCAAACAAAGGGAGAACATACAAACTCCACACAGATAAAGTCATGGTCGGGAATTGAACTCATGACCGCAGCGCTGTGAGGCAGAAGTGCTAACCACTTCGCCACTATTGTGATGTGTTGTCTCCATTTCTGCAAGAATAGCAATATTACCACTAGTTTCTTTCAGAATGAGACATTTCAGTTATTTCTTTTATCCATTTCTACTTGTTTTTTTTTTATTTCACTCATATCAAACAGTTCGGTTTCTTTTCTTTTTTTTTTAAATAGTTTTTGAATTAATTTCTTTCTTCTGGATTGAATCTTTTTTCTTCTGATCATTGCAGGATCAAGTGATTTTTGAGAAGTTGTTTGTCCTTGTGCCAGGTCACTCTCTTAACTTTCACAGGGCACTAAATACATGGTTAGAGAGTCGGGGTCCATCAATATTTTGTTTGACATGTCTGCATCATTATTCGCAATGTTCACAATGTCACATTCCTGTATGCTTTGGTCATGCTGACTACCAATCTTTGGAGTATTCTCCACTGTGGGATATTAAGGGACTAGAACAATATGTCCAAACTGATCGAATTCCCAGAGGCCTGCGTATTAATAAGAATCCCACATTTGGACTAGACAATCCAGAGTTCATTAAGGAGTGGGATCATATCCTACATGATTGCTCCATTAAGTTAATCAAAGTTATTATACAAGAAAAAAGGAAAATGTTCCATAAAATAGAAGAAAGTCTTGCTGACAAGGACAAACTATTAGAACCATTCAAACATCAAGAAGACTACACAATTAATGAACACGTTCTGAACAAAAAACTGGATAGAATAGAAACAGACATCATTAAGGTCAAAGAAAGAAAATTCTACAGAGATAAACAGGACTATGAAAGCAATAACATTAAGAAATGGAGTAAACGTAACTCATGCTATATATCTAAACAATATTCTGACCCAGACCCTACAAACGAATGGCATAGTACAAATCAAATAAAGAAATCCACCACATTACGACGTAGCCCGCCTACAAGATTTCCTCGCCCTGAGAACTTATCAATTAGGAATAGGTTTAAAGTCCTAGAACACACTGACGCTAGTGATAGCAATGATTTTTTGTCCCCTGTACACACGCCTTACGAAAGAGGGTCTCGCCGAAAACCCATAAGGGAAAATATTCGACTTGCTTCACTTATGAAACGCAGATACACAGAAGGAGAGGCAAGAGAGGGGGCAATAAAGAAACAAAGAAGAAACCCCATCTAATTCATAATGATATTCTAAAAGCTAATGGTATTTTTAACTTGTCTGAACACACCATGGATAAATCAGAATTTAATCTACTTAGTAAAGGACTTACCTTTGTCCCATTCAGAAACCGAACAAATTTCAAACATTCATTGATATAAACAAATACACTAGGAAACTAACCCTGAAACGACACTTTGCCAGGAAAGAAACATCTGTTCTATCTAACTATGAGAATAGATCCAAATCGGGCCTTAAGCCTACATCAAAATTCTATCCCCTTGAATCCAGAAGTAGCCACATAGATCTATTTCAGGAACTGATGATCAAGGATCTATGTCAGAAAAATCATAATGATAGCCACAATCTGACTAAAATAGAAATCACCGCTATGAAAAGATTACAAGACAATAAATCCATAGTCATTAAACAAGCAGACAAAGGAGGGGGGATAGTGATCTTAAATAGAACAGATTACATAGAAAAATCCCTTAGACTCCGTAATGATACTAATTCATATATGGTACTATCAAGAGATCCAACTATGGATTTTGTTTCATCGTTAAGAACCATTCTTACCAAAGGGCTACATAACCACACTATAACCAAAGAGAAATATCAATATTTATTGGTTTCTAATCCGATTATCCCTATCTTTTATCATCTCCCTAAGATACACAAGAATCTAGAGAAACCTCCGGGCAGGCCGATAGTGGCAGGAATAGATTCTCTCACTGCACACACTTCTGAAAATGTTGACATCTTTCTTAAGAAATATGTTGTTCAACTAGAATCATACCTTAAAGATACCACGAGTGTCCTATATTTAAGGATTTTGAATGGTGCCCCAGCTATATATGGGTAACTATAGATGTTCAATCATTGTACACAGCTATAGAACACCAAACTGGCATCAAAGCATGTAAAAAAATTCTAGATTTAGACCCGACTCTCACTCTAGAACATAAAAATTTCATCTGCGACCTAATTCTGTTCACTCTAACACATAATTACTTCAAATTTCTGAACACATACTACCTCCAAACCCGCGGGACTGCGATGGGCACAATTTTTGCACCGAGTTTTGCTAATTTAGTTATGGGATGTTGGGAGACAGAATTTGTTTTAAATTCAAATCCCTTTTCCAAAGATATCAGGGTATACAAAAGATATATCGATGATATCCTAATAGTATGAGAAGGTGATGAGACATCGATTCAAAACTTCCTATCATACATTAGCTTAAATGAGTATAATCTTAAATTCACTGTGAACTATAATAATAAGACTATCGAATTCCTGGATCTAGTATTATCAGGTGTAGACACTAAAGTAGAACAAAGAATTATATTTAAACTGTCAATACCAATAGTTACCTTCACTATAAAAGCGGCCACGTTAAAAAATGGAAACAACATTCCTTACTCGCAATTTTACAGGATAAAAAGAAACTGCAGTAACGAACTCCAATGTCAAGAACAATTATCCATCTATGCTGAAAGATTTAAAAACCGGGGCTATCCTGATTCATTAATCAATGATGCTAGCGTCAAAATTCAACAGATAGATAGCCTACTACAATATAAGACCAAGCCTGATAAGACTGACAAAATCCCTTTCATTACTAATTACAATTGTGGAGAACAAAGAATTAAAACATCTATTAAAAAACATTGGGGTATCCTTAGAATGGACCCAGTATTGAGGGATATTCTACCTGAAAGACCTGAAATCATCTTTAGGAAAAATAGAAACCTTACAGATATTCTAGCTCCCAGCATGTTAAAAGATAATAAAAAAACCATTAGAACGACTCTTCCCACCCCAAGCGGGTTTAACAAATGTAATCATTGTAATGTCTGCCAGTTTGCACATAAAGATCGTAAGATTTTTTATAATTATGACAACAGTACTAAATTTAACATCAAACATTTCACAAACTGTCTCACAACTTCCGTTATCTACCTATTGGAATGCACGTGTGGACTGAAATATGTAGGTAAAACTAAACGTCCACTCAAACTAAGAATACAAGAACCCATACGGAATATAAAAAACAGAATTGAAAGTCATTCAGTATCTAGACACTTCCTTAATAAACACAACTCCGATCCACGTTGTATTTCTTTTAAAGCTATTGAACACGTCCAATTAGGACCTAGAGGGGGGACATCCAAGGTAAATTATCCCAAAGAGAAATGTTTTGGATTTTCCAACTCAACACACTGAGTCCCTTTGGGCTAAACCGAAGGTTATGAGATTGCACCCTTCCTTTAAACACCTAGGCCCCATACTTTATTTCATTCTACAATTTATACATTATTTATGAGTGTACTCGTTGTTGTCACTTTTTAATGAACCGTCCATACTGTTATTTTATTCTTATGTGTATTTTAATTTGTGTTCTGATGTCATTTAGTGGTCTTAGCCATTTAAACTTATATGCTCATTTATTCTATTATATTTTACATACTTTTTATTATTCTTATACGCCCAGTTTGTATTTTTTATCTATATATATATATATATATATATATATATATATATATATATATATATATATATATATATATATATATAATTTATTTGTGAAGTTCTCTTAGCTATAATTACCTTGTGCATAGTGTTTAACTTCCTTTATGTATAGCTCATATTTGTTAGACCTCTGATTTTACTTGCTACTTTTTGTGGTTCTAATATGTTATATTATTTATCCCATGTAGTATGCTTATATATTAGGATGGGACACATCTGTTATTACTTATCCTAATGCTGACCTTTATACTATTTCCTTATTGGGCATAATACATTTCTAGCCCTTATCTCTTTCCACACACCTTGGGCTACATGTCAGAAGGACCCTGCTTTGGAATACTGCTTGCCCTTTTTAAAGATGGCCGTCGCTATCTATTATCATTACAAGTATTTGCCCTCTTCCATCACTGGCATATGATGATTATCATCTAATCCATTGCTTTTATTTTATTCATTTATTACCTCCCATCTCCCCCATTGCCAGTGGGGGGTGTTGCCCATACTTATAAATGAACTTTCTTTTGGCCTAACACCCACTGTTCCTTTAGGGCATCCTCTAAAAAGTCCTTCCACCACTGCACAATCACGAATGTACTAATATACTAATTTCTTTTAAAAAATGGCGGCCGGCTGTGCGCATGCGCGGTGACGTCATTTGCCCGCGATTTTAGAGCAAAATGGCGCTACACACCCCTATATAAAGGGCATAGTTTTTAATATCACCTAATAACTCCTGATGAAGTTCAAACTGAACGAAACGCCTTGAGGCTGTTCACTATCACCCACTCCTGGTACACTTGAGGCTATACTGTCTTCCTGGTCTTTGAGAGTGATCCCTTTGAGAACTTCTGTGTGGAGCCCATTGGTGTTTACCTCATGAAATATCCAGAGATCTACACTGTTAAGCAGTATTGCCTTTATCCCAGGATTTCAGATAAGCTTTTAAACTTTATATACATTGTGAGTGTGCATTTTTTATATGCTGAATAAATTATTTGTATGTAAATACTACACTATATGGCTCTTTCCTCTTATAATACATTGGCTGAGTGGAGTTTGTGAGCTGTGACCGGTGATCCAGATATATTATATCCACGCAAGCTACCTATACATCTGTTCCTGACCTACTAGGCTGATTGGAGGCCACGTTCAGGCATTCCTGAGACACATTACCATTGTGTCTCTGTCCGTCCTACCCTCCCCTTAGATTGTAAGCTCCTCCGAGCAGGGCCTCCTCTCCTTCTGTTCTCCACCACCTTAACTCTGCTCTCCAGCTCCTTGTCTCCTCCGTGAGGTCCTCCGGCCCCTGTCTCTACCCCGCTGGGGGCTATCACCTCTAATCTAGCTGTTCATTGAGCTTCTGAGTTACTGTGATTTCTGTTAACTGTACTGTGCTGTGCTGTCTCACCCTGTATCGTTTTTCTGTCTGTCCCTGTACGGCGCTATGGATACCTAGTGACGCCCTATAAATAAAAATTAATTATAATAATAAAATTCCAGATACAGATAAGCTGTTTATTTATACCTGTTTGGTACGCTGCCACCTATTACTTTTTAATATATTTCACTGGTGCCTTTGACATTCTTTCTTTTGCTTTTCTCTGTCTCGGTTTCGGTATATGGTTGGAATCTATTGGAAACTGGACGATATTGATCTTACCAGCTAGACATATATTTAAGTCTGCATTTCCGTTATACTACAGTACTTATTGACTGTCTGGGTGATTTAAACCAGCTAACACTGCTCTATTTGGTGCCACTATTCCTCCTATCTTTGTATATATTGATGATCTATTGATCGGAGCACCATCCGATATTTGGGAGGAAGGCTGCCTCTTTTATGAAACAAGTGTTTATTTCTATTTATTTCTGTTGGACTATATTGTTTTCAACTCACTTATTTGGTGTCTGGGCGCCATTGTTTATTATATCTGCTGTTACACTGTCTGCATCATTATTCGCAATGTTCACAATGTCACATTCCTGTATGCTTTGGTCATGCTGACTACCAATCTTTTGAGTATTCTCCACTGTTTCCTCTCTCCTCGGTGTGAGAATGGATCTGAACACATGCTGTTTATCTGTAAAAGATAAAATGTGATTAAAAATTTGATCAGCAATTAAGTTCACAGTTTTGAAAATGTTATCATTGTTACCCAAACAATGGAACATAACAATGTCATTACATCACTGTATCACTGTATCATTGTATCATTTTTGTAAATAAAGTTTATTTTATTTTTTTTAAATACCATAATGTTATAAAAAAAAAGTTATTTACCATGTTAAAAACACTCATAGTATATCATTTAAATATAAAGTAAAAAGTCTTACATTTACACAGTGCTGTGCATAATACACACTTGCGTTGCATACTTTATGAGAAATAAAGAGATGTGTCTACTATGTTCCATCACAAAATTTAAGAAAAGCAAAATACGTTACTTATATTACCTTTTGGGTCTTGAGAACTCAATAAAGAAGTCTTTTCTTCAGTATTCCGACCTTTACAGTAATTAATTAGGTTAGAAAAAACATAAAGATTAGTAACATTAGTAAAGATTGTGAAAAAAAAGTACTAATATTTATAAACATAAAATTACAATTATATAATATGTACCCTTTTCACTCACAAATCCAAAAAGCGGTGTGGTCGTTTAATTGTTCGTTCCTCTCTGATAGATGTCCTTTCGGGGCTACCAGTATTGGTGCTTAATGTGTCTAAAGATCCTGCGTTACTACTTGTATGTGCAGCTTCTTTTAACACTGGCGGGGTATTGGTAAAGGTTGAAGAGTCCTCATCACTTAATGAAGGTTGTTTAACAACTGTTGTGTTTTCAACGTCACTGAGTACTGTCAATGTATTAGTCACTACTACTTAATACTGTGGACCTATTGTCAAAATTAATTGACTCAGCATCACTTAAAATAGTAGAAACATTTGAAAAATTTGGTAAGTCTGTTTCACATAATAATGTTATGTTTGATAATGGTTTATCCTCAACATCAAGTAAGCCACCTGTTGGCTTTGATAACGTCTGGTCTACTGACTTCATTAATGTCAACATTTCATATTGTTGATTTTTAATTTTAGTTTGGTTTTTTGTAATATTACCAAATGAATGAACCATTGTTTCTAAAAATGACGCTATTCTGTTTAGACAATTGTCTTGAATACTGGTATGTCCTAATATGGATTGATTGATTTTTTGAAGGTCTTCTCTAACTCCACCCACTATTTACTGAACAAAATTCTCATACTTTTGTAATGTGTTATTAAATATCTGTTCAATTTCTAAAACAGTGCCAACAGGTGGGTTTTTAGAAGTATGACTTGAATGAGAAATGTCAATTGGCCTTTCTATATTTGTAAGTGGGTTGTGTGATGAGGTGCATGTTTCTTCATTAAGTGACAAAGGATTTATGTCTTCTGCAATACATTCCTCAGAACTGTTACTAATCTGAGTGTGGTGATGGGTGTCATCCGGAAAGGCCAACACATTTCGAGTGTAGTCTTCATCCTGATTAACTAATTCCTCAGACAATACCAACAGATAAAAGGCAACTATTTGACACAGTTAAATGAAATTATAGGTGCAATAACGCACAGTAACACATCTTTTTTAATTGTAATGTAAAATAAAAACTATATATTAAAGAATATAAACATAAAAAAATTACATCAGAAGTTTTGTTTGAAGCTGCTTGTAAAGTATGAATTCTCATATCGGTCAAATCTGAAGGTCGACCTGCAAATTTGAAATATAAAAATCAATGATTACTTCAAGTAATACAATATGTTTTGTAAACAAAAATATATACCGCATAATAATAAGCAACATCAACAATATATGAACTATATATTTATTTTTTTTAATTACCCAATGGATTTGCAGTCGATGATTTTCCATAAATCTTTTTTTTTTTTACTTGACTTAAATTAGATTTTTGCATTTTCTTTTCAGGGACTGCAGCAGATGCTTCCGTAGCCCCTTAAAATATGAACACACTTTAAAATATTTTTTATTGTCAATAAAAATATTTTATTGAACTTTAAATTATTTTATGTTACTAAATTTAAAATATTTAACTTTTAAACAAAATCAAAGAATGGACATTAATATGAATGTGCGTCAAAAAATTTAGATAACTCACCTGAGGAAATCTTTGTTTGGATTTTTTTTCTTAAGACCCCTTTAGTTTAAAATTAATACCAAAAAGTACATTTAATTAGAAATCAAATACATGGTTATGAAATAATTTAACAATAAGTACTTTTATTTTTATTTTTTTTAAAAAAACACTTACCAGGTGAAGATGTTCTCAGTTCTTGTTGTTTTCTGTCTGTTTCAAAACAGCTTTAGTAAGAAAAATATTTATAAAAACAAATTAAATTTACAATCCACAATACACTTGGGGACACATTTATCAACACTTACAATATATGAAAAATAGCTTTCAATCCTTATCGCATTGCTAAGGAAGGGTGAGTGACTGAGAGATCATGTGATTCCCTCCACACGTGCGCTGTTCAGCTCTGCTCTTCTGAGCAGAGCTGACAGCAGTGAAACTTTTATTTTTCGGCGTACATTAACATGTTTGAAAAGTAAATTTCATTTATTGTTAAATAGCGTTACTGAGCACTCCCCATACACTGTTATGGGGAGTGCTCAGTAAAAAGATAGGAGATGCAAAGCAGCAGATATCGATGCTACAATCATAAAGAGAAATTTAGTTTTTAGTCCCCAAAAAATTGTTGTTTTCGGGGATTTTATAGGGGCAAAACCTTTGATAAATAGGCCCTATAATTTTAATAGGTGATAGCCTAACTTAAAAGATCAAATTGTTGAATGAATACTCCATCAAAGCAAATATGCTAATACAGTGTAATTGAAATGAACTTAGTTATTGAAAAGTAACATGTAAAATAATCAGAAACTCAAAATGCTTTTTTTACTTTACCAGATTTTTTGGGCGAGTGTCGATGTTTTTGGGAACTTGCTGTACGATGAATTGATGAAAACATGCTATGGCCTGTCAATAAAACAAAAGTATTATCAAAAATTTTTGGTAGGTTAACTGTTTTTGAAATATTTCACAATAAGAAGAATTAATTTGAGAGTTAAAACACTATATTAAATATCAGTTTTGCTTACCAATCAGCCCAGTCTTAGGATGTTGCTTTATTTTTTTACGTGGTGGTTCATCAAGACTCTAATTACAAATAGATCAAAGTTATTAAAATGTTCTCAAAATAATTAAAAGATAAAATAACCAGAAATTGTGAAAATAAAATCAATATTGCTTAATACACTGGATGAGCCAGTGACATCCGATGACACTGTACCTGTTTTTAAAAACAAACATAGATTTCATTACAATGTTACATGTTACAATAATTCATAAATTGTAATACACTTTATCTTCAATAGATGTACTTGGCACAAAGTCTTCACCAGTGTCCAATCCTGAAGCGATTCCAGTGACTACTGTGGGAGATATAAGCTCACTAAGTTTTCTCTCCCATCCCACCATTTCGACTTGCAAAGCTGGTCTACCACCAGTTCCCTTAGCATGCTGGTGTATGATGGAGAGTTTACGCTTTACCGTAATTTTTTCAATCAGCAAAACGTTTCTTGCACACGTTGGCACTACGTCTACATCGTCCCACCGATGTCATTGTCTCTGCTATTTTTCGCCAAACTGCTTCTTTGGCCTCTGTGCCAAAAGTATAGGCAGTTGGTCTACCAAATAATATAGAATATTTTTCAAGTACTGCTTGAACTAAGGACTCATTCTCGTCTACAGAAAAACGGGGTGCCCTTTTTATTTTTTAGGGCTAGATTTTGTTGGTGCACTATGTGGTACACTCTGCTCAATATTGTATTAAGAAGCATAATAAAAGTCTAGCAGATGAGCGGTGATACTTAAATATTTTAAGACACTCAACAGTTTGAGCATAATTATATAGATAATATTATTATTTTTCACAGCTTTACATGTGTGTGTGTGTATATGTATATGTGTGTGTGTGTGTGTGTGTATATATATATATATATATATATATATATATATATATATATATATATATATATATAGTTATATAGTTATATAGTTATATATAGTTATATATAGTTAACCCGTGCATGATACTCATGCATTCTAGTAAAATCAAGCTACTTAAGGTCTTAAAAAGGTTCTTGTCATGCATTTAGGCCTAGCGCAGGCCTCCTCAGGGGAAGAGCGTTACTTCCCGATGCAAGCGGCCTTTTTAATGTGTGTTCATGAGGTAAAATTACCTCACGAAAATGAGTTTGACCCCTCAACTCGTAAATTTAGCCTTTACTACCCCTCCCACGGGGGGAAGGGGGGATGATGGAAGTTAACTGACTTGACTATTCTAATTTTGTTGTCAAATAATGTCAGTATATCAAATTTCAGGTCAATTGGATGAGCCCTTCCTGAGAAAATAGTTTTTTCCACACACACACTAACGCACGCCTCTACACATGTGTGTTTATGAGGTAAAATTACCTCACGAAAATGAGTTTGAGCCCTACCAAATTTCAGCCCTTTTTGAATTTTTTTTCCCACACACACTAAGAATTTAGTAGGTCAGTGTATAACTCCGCCCAGCAGGTGGCGCTGCAACTTGGTTTTTTTTTTTCACACAGACAGACGCCACTAAGCATTTATATATTAGATACAGCAGACACAGCCCTCTTGGTAAATCCACGATAATGTCTATTTACACCCTTGTTGCTACGTATTTTAATTAGTATAATATATGACATTCATATTAAAATCCATGCTGTTATTTAACTTATACTGGGCATTATAATTTGTGGCTCTTATAAAATACTTATTCACATCGACTGGTCATTCCTATGTGTATTACAGTATAATCCTACAGCTTGTACATATAAGTAAATAAAAAACACAATATTACAAAATAAAATTTACAAAGATCTTAGAGAGCCAAAGTATCTTGGTGGTTTCCCATCCCGACAACAACCCAGCCAATCTCTGCTTAACTTCCAAGATCTGCATTCGTCCTGGGTGGTGTGGCTGTAGATAATCCCCAAAAAACTTGTCCAGTAGTTTTACGT
The DNA here is from genome assembly GCF_038048845.1 of Mixophyes fleayi. NCBI lineage: Eukaryota > Metazoa > Chordata > Amphibia > Anura > Limnodynastidae > Mixophyes > Mixophyes fleayi. The sequence continues at coordinate 201,617,603 of NC_134407.1, read as the reverse complement.
AAGAAACCATTTTGTCTCAGTCATAATTTAAACCCTGTGGACATAGTTTCCATTGAATATATGTCTCATTTCAGCACGGGCTAATTCAGTGCTGGAACATCTTTTATCCAATTACCTTAAATCTTTAATAAACCACAAAAGAATTCTATGTGTTTGATGTCACAATTGTGTGACATCTCTTGTGTTTGGTAGTATTGTCAGCAGAGTTGTCCACCTAGTATCTTAATCATCAGCATCTATTTATTTAGCGCTACTAATTCCGCAGTGCTGTACAGAGAACTCATTCACATCGCTCCCTGACCCATTGGAACTTACAATTTTATGCGTTCTACCATCAGATGTAGACTGGTATTTGATAGAGTACTTCTACTGTTGACGGTTTTGCAGTTATTGCATAGACCACAGTGAAAGAACCCTGAGGTCGGGCTTTTTTCCTCTAACCAATTGAGGTTATTACAGATGATGTTTGTCGAATAAATACTATTAGTGGATGTTTTGGCAAAATATGTCCTATTGTTTCATCATGCTTGAAAATATGCCAATGCTTATTCAGAACTTTGGTGATCTGGTTGGCTCCACTGGAGTAATTGGATTCAAAGTACATTGTCTCCTCTTTATCTCGTTTAAGGGATGTAACTTACCTAAGGTGGGTCTTTTATAGCTGTGTCTTTGAATTTCAAAACTGTATGTCTGTTTACATTAATAAGTCGTGAGAAAGCTTCATTTACCGTGTTTGCGTCGTAATTCTTCTCAAGGAATTGTGTTTTCATCTGTTCCCCTTTTTCCATGTAATCATTATTATGGATACAATTCCGTCTAATCCGTGTGAACTGACTGAAGGGTATATAGTACATAGCCAGTTTGGGTGATTACTATCAGATAAAATGTAACTGTTAACGTCTACAGACTTCCTAAAGGTTTTTGTAGCAATCTGGTCATCTTGGATAAAAATTTCTAAAAACTCTATTGATTTTTGCTCTGTTGTGCTTTAAATGACAACCCGTATTGGCTTGTGTTTATATATCTTAAGAAATCCTGTAGAGGTTATTCCGGTCCCTCCCAAATAATAAATACATCATCAATATAATGCTTCCATAGCACCATGTTTGCCGCTTAATTGTTATTGTCCCAGATGGGCCTGTCTTCCCAATAACATGTATAGATTGGCGTAACTGGGCGCAAACCTTGTGCCCATTGCTGTCCCTTGTAGATCAAAACATTCATCAAACCAGAAATAGTTGTGGGTTAAATTAAATTTTATGATCTGCTTGATGTGCCGCGAGGGATCTTGTTCTAGAAAGTGCCTAATGCTTTTGAGACCAAGGTCGTGTTTGATGACCGTGTACAAGGAGGCTACGTCACAAGTGACTTGCAAGCAGTTAGGATTCCAAGTGACTAAAAATTGTAGTACATGGGTTGCGTCTTTAAGATAAGCCTTTTGTTCTTTAACATATGGTTGTAGAAATGTATCTAATGCGATCAATTTGCTGTAATGGAACTTATCCCGGAGATTATTGGTCTACGGTTGGGTTTTTCAAACTCTTGTGTATCTTTGGCAGATGATATATGACAGTTATGATGGGGTGGGGGTTGTGGATGTAGTGGATCTCGTTGTTTATGATGCCCAAATCTTTTCCCTATTTAGAATTGTGGTCACTGCTTCAGAAAAATAATCAGTTGGATTATGATCTGGTGAATGGTGGTGGAGAAGGATGGATCAATGAAATGTATATCGGAGCATAACTGAAAGTCACAATGTCTTCCAGGAATGCAACTTGAACCTCTGTGACCAAAGCCTCAGTCACTAGGATGTAGTTTATTCTAGATAGGAACCTGTGGATTGCAGATAGATGGGAGTATGATTTATAAGAAAGTCTGTGAAGATTTTGGTTAATTGATGTAGGGTCTTCAGTCCCTTGTGAGGAGTGTGGTTGCTAAGTTGGTTCATGTACTTTATTAAAATCTCTTCCCATGATTAGCACTGGGCAATCTGTCATATCCTGGTTGAAATCTGACAGTTGGGAACATAGATTGAGCAGGGTGTATCCTGTGTGATAGATAATAATGTCTAGGGGAATTAAACGCCCTTCTAGATCTAGAAATGTATCTAATACAATGTATTGCAGGTTTCGTCCCAATAGAATTTGTATTTAAAATGATAGAAGGCGCTTAGGCACTCCCTATCCACCCATCCCTAAGAAATGAATAAGCCCCCAGTGGGTCTCCTGCAAGAATACTATATTAGATTGTGTTGTTTATTCCTCTACATTCCAAGAAGAAAATCTTGAAACACGGTGTGGCTACTAGGTTGCCCTACCCCCTCATTAATGTGAACATACAAAAGAAATAAAGACAATGCAACATGGTTACTATCAAACTCAAATGAATGACGCAAAGCTTAGGCAACCAACTTCTTTTGTTTTTTCCAACCAAACAAATGTTTACTGTGCGCCAAACTATTAGGTTTAACACAACTGTAACAAAAGCAACAACATATAGAGGAAAATCTAAATAGATATAATAGTAATGTGTAAACCACCCAACGTTAAAATAAATCTTTTGAAATATCATCACAGTTCAACTATACATATTCACATAAAACAACATAAATTAAAATTCAGCACTGGTTAAGAGTTGTTAGGACGGTAGGGATTGTGCACACAGGAAATGATCTTTGGCTCTGGTGGTGTCTGTGATGAAATGGCTACATCTATTCTCTCTTACTCTTAACTCTGCAGGGTACATCAGGGCGAAGCATTGATTGTGCTCTATGAGGTAGCGACTTGCTAGAGAGCATTCTCTTCTGTGCGTCAGATGCTAATAATTCTTGAAAGATTAATAACTTTTCTTCGATGATCAATTGGGGGATCATTTTGTATGCCGTCAAACTCTTCTTCTTTGCTTTGTAGTCATGGAACTTAGAAGTGGCAGGAAAGGGCCTGTTTAACTCACCCTATACCTTTGTGCCCTCGCAATATGTGGAGGGCCTGCACCTGAATGGATACCTAGAGTTCTAGGTAAGGTGTCACATTAGTAGTTCATTATTTTGATTAACTCATGGATTCAGGGATTCCAATAAAACTGACATTTTTTTCCTCCTATTCCTATAGTCGAGGTCATCAAGTTTATCTGACATGGCCTGAAGGGATTTGTCCTGAGAGTCTACTGTAGCTTGGAGAGAGTGGGCCAATTTTTCAGTGTCACTCGAACGCTGTTACAAGCTGGAGAATCTGGATGTATTGTAATCGATCCTAGTCAAGGCTGCATCAAAAGTGATCTAAAGAGTCTCACGTTTTTTGTCAGTCATGGGAATGATTATTTTTGAGAGTTCCTTAGCCATTTCTGTCCCTCGAAGGTTGGAGCCATCAGAATGAGTTTGCTCTACTCTGCAGTATGCTGATTCCAAGGTGCCTCCGGAGATGCAGGTTTGTTGGTAGCTTGTCTTTGCCTGCCCATTTTAGATGGCATTGATTGAAGCAAGGCTGTGGACAAGGAACTTTTCCATAATCTCCAGGACCTGTAAAATTGCGGTCAGTGACAGAGCGTCACATCTAAAATATTCTAGGTAAATAAAACCTGGAATAAGTCCCATACTAAGTTTATACTTTAGAATGTGAACATATTTAAGATCAGTAATATAAACGTGTCAGATGTAAAAATACATAAAATACAAAGTCACTTTAGTAGCAATCTGTCTGGAGATTGTATCAAGTACTAATGATGTTGGACTATTTAATCAGATACTCTTGTTTCTGTCCTGTCACGACACAGCTCTATATATACAATTCCTCTTTCAGGAGAAACTTGTTGGGATTGTTCGCTCTGTATAAGGATTTGAGGCCTGAGCTTCTGCATGTGTTATCTGTTTCCACTAGGTGGCAGTAGAAGGAGTATCCTGGCAAAATAAGTAGCGTTTCAAGATATAGAGACTAATGATCTTGCATTCTCGCTTATGTCCATTGGGTGGTAGTGTTGCTCAGATAAAGCAGGTTTAAAATGATGCTTCCCTGATTAGCAGTAGTGGAGAGTGTGAGATCTTTCTTGGTGTGCACACTGCTCTATGTATGTACCTTGTGGAGTGCACGCTTATTGTGCTGAATGTCCTCCCTTTAGATTGTTCACTCCTTTGAGCAGGGCTCTCCTACCTCCTGTTTCCATCACTTTTAACTGCGCTCTCCAGCTACTCAGCTCACCTCCTCTCGGTCCCTCTGCCCTCTGTCTCCTCTCGCTTCTCTCCGCTCCCCTCAATGACTCTCAACCTGTCATCCGTGCCCACCCTCTTGGGCCATAGTTACATGCCTATACTCACTTTTCCCCTCCCTCCCTCTCTTTCATGCTGTGCCTGAGCCCCCAGAGTTAGTGCTTACTGTTACTTGTACTGTGCTGTTTCACCTTGTACTGTGCCATTGTCTGTCCTTGTACGGCGCTATGGATACTTTGTGGCGCCCTATAAATAAAAATTAATAATAATAATTCACTTTTTGTCACTACTCTCTTTCAAGAATGTACACACTACTGTTTAGCATGACACTCAGGAGGGTTAACCCTTGCATCAGTGAAAAATTAAGTGTAATATCTTCCACGCGTCACTACTATAGGTCTTGTGTCAATGTCGGGTTTCTAAAAAACGGTATAGCTAAATATCCACTATAAATTCACTACAGTCGCTGCACTGCTGAGTCAGCAGGGCTCGATTACAGGGATTAAGAAAAAGGAATAAGCAAGGTGCTTTCAAAACACTACTATCAAAGAAATATAAAATAAAATATTACAGAATAAAATACAATGTCTAAGTAGTCACCAGATTTTGCAATCCATAGAATTAACACATCGTGTGTCTCTTCATGCACCTTATTACAGGGATCTTTTACAGCCAATAGCTCATTTACTCCAAACAGTATTTAACATTAAAAAAACGAGGGAAATAAAAAACTTGATAGTGTAATTCCGCTAAACACACTAAAACTACTACTCGCCTAGTTAAAACTTGTGTACAGCATTCTAGTAGTGTTTAGAGCAGCAGAAACTCACCAAGTCTACTTCTATTCCCGTGTTGTGGGAATACTTACAGGAGAGAATTTACTTAGAAGTTCCTCATTTAGAATCCCTCATTGTGCAGGACGAGGTTTATACAAATTTCCCAATCAGACACGGAACTCTTTTTCCTCTTGTTGAAACTCTCCAGTTTTCCTCCGTTATTAGCAGATATAAAATCAAGGAGACAGAAGAAAATCTCTAGCATAATTCCGTTTATTATAAAACCGCATCCAAACACAGTAAACGTATTCACATAAAATTAGATCACATAGTATGAATAAAGACATTTTCAACAAGACCCGTATGAGACAGGGATCAACAAGCGGACTTGAAGTAAATGGTCCCCGGATAAATCACACATGCTTCAGATCACATCTAGGACATCTGTGGGTTCCCCAGATACAAAAGGACATCATCTGCAAAAGCCATTATTTTGACTTCCCTCTTCCCTATCTCAATCCCCTGAAAATCTTGGGAGCTTTATACTGGAAGTGGCAAGGTATCGAACGCTAGATTAAATAACAAAGGGGATAATGGGCACCCTTGCATCGTTCCCCTACGTATAGTCACCTTGTCACCTCTGCATCCGTTAATCAGTAGTCTAGTAGTGGGAGTAGAGTACAAGCCACGGATTATCCCTATAAAGTTGTCATCAATAGCCCTGTATCACAGTATGTTAAACAAATGAGACCACAACACAGTGTCGAAGGCTTTGTGGATAGCCAAACTCAGTAAAGTGTTCATTGATTGGGGATCCCTGCCAGGTTTAAGGAGTAAAGTGGTGTGGTCTTTGTTAAACAGCCTACAGAGATATTAGAGACATAATGCAATTCTCCATCACATTCCTGTGCCCTCCAGTCACGAGAGACTCAATGCATCTAAATCTAAGAAATAAATTAACAAATAAACAATGCAAACAGAACAATATCACCAAACGCTTCTTCTTTTCTTTTTCCATATTTAACAATCCAATTAATTATTAAGTGAGCTTCATAATATCCGTATAAATCTCACTAGAGATTTTCTCGTTACTTATGTACCTCAAATTTCAGCATGAGGGGACCGTGCAGGTGATCGAGCATTTATAAAATGAGCCTTACCTTCTTGAGGGTCTATAAAGATTATAGTGCGACCATTGTCTTCTACTTTCAATTTAGTGTGGTATTTATTGTGTTGTACTAAGTGGTAACAGACTGGGGGAATTTTCTTACATTTCTGGGCAACTAATGCTGAGAAGTCCTGGAAAACTAATTTTTTTCTGATCTTCTACCTGCAGTTGGGGCAGTTTTTACGATTAAGCTCCTAAAATCCTTTCTTTAGCCATAGAATCTAGGAACCTCGCAATGACCAGCCGAGGGCAGATGGCTTCTGCTTGCCTCACTGGACCTAGTCTATGGGCTCGTTCAATGTGTACTTGATCGCCATTACAAAGTAAACCTAATACATCAAGTAATGTAGAGCTCAGTTATTCTGACAATACAGCGTTATTTAACGGATTCATGGATTTCCACGAATCGTAAGTTATTTCTTCTATTTCTGTTTTCCAAGTCCTCTAGCTTGGCTAACATGGCTTGGAGGGCCAGTGATTGAGAATCAATTAGAGCTTGACAAGAATGATTGGTGTCCTGAGCATCACTTGTGCATTGTGCTAGGCCTGATATCCTAGACGTGTTACGTGTTGAATTATATTTGTACGTCAGGAATCAAGCGCTGTCTGGAGGTTTTTGAATTTCAATTTGGGGCATAAATAATTTAGAGAGAGCCTTGGCTACTTCTGCAATGCAACAGGAGGTTAAGAGGACCATTTCAACTTCCTGATCCATTGCCTGGGAATCTTGATCAGTGTCGGAGGGGAGGGGGTTTGCAATGAAAAATGTGATTTTTTAGAAGTGTTGTCTAGATTTGCCCATTCTAGATGGAGTACCATGTGATGTAGTGTTTAAAGAAGTAGATTTTGTCCAAAAACTTGTCCATCATATAGATGAAGACAAGATTTGAAAAGCATGGTAAAGTTATTGAGAAATCGTGTCACATTTTATCTGAAACTATGACCTAAGAAAGAAAAATGACTTGAGAGTCACAGGTCCTCACTCCATCCACCAGAATCTTATATAGAAATAACCCAAAGAGAAACCCCAAATTAACAAATCACGGTAGACTTATTGCTCCCTAGTACAGGTATATCATAATCTATGCAATAATTAGATGGCAACAGAGAATTAGCTAAGTAATATCTAGTATGTATTGTGTCTGTACAAATAATAGAGCAGGTGTTATTTAAGGATACCACTAAAGGGCAGACTTGTAGTAGAAAAGTAATTATTATACAGTAAAATATATATGATATTAGACAAAGTGTAACGCTTTGCAAATACAAAGGAAAAAGCACTACAATTTAATCACTCAAACTAACTCTGAAACTAGCAGCTTATAGGTTGAATTCCCAATTCAAAAAGACAGTATAACAACAATCCTTAACCGCTCAATTGCAGAAATAAGACAACCCAAGACACAAATATAAATCAATAAATAAAGTAATTTAAAAGTAAATAAATGATATATATATATATATATATATATATATATATATATATATATATATATGTGTGTATAATAGTGTAAAAAAATAATAAAAAATTAAAATAGTATTAAAATAATTGAAAAATGCACATAAAATTGCACATAGAATTGAACATCCATAGGTCTAAGGCATATTAGACCTCAGTATATTGTATATAAACGTAATGTCAATATGGCAGATGATATATAGTCCAACAGTAAATATGCAAAATGTCCCAAAAGGGAATCACTCACGATAATCACTGTAATTGTGATCCTTTGGATGTAATAGATGATTAGTCCGTCCTCAGGATAACTAAAAGTCCAAATGTAAATGCGATATGGAGTGAAGGGGCCGATGACTCTGATCACGAACTTTCTCTCCCCATGCACGGGACTAAAATGATGAGTCTCCGGGACGTAGTTGGAGATGCAGATGGTCCTGCTCGCAGTCTCTCTATCACCCCGCCGGCTGAACCAAAGCAGCAGATTTCCCACAGAGTCTCACTCCGGTCAGATAGGTATAACCATAGAGAGGCAGGGATGTTTGATTAATACATTGCAACTTTATTGACAATAAACAAAGTATACACTTACATAGAAGTGAATGACGGCAAGCGTCCCTGAAGTATGTGACCACTAATCAGGGTATATCGTGGCAATATAGCGATGATCCTCAACGTGTTTCGTTCCCAGTTAACCTGTAATCTCCCCAAAAAGTTATTGCAGATCCCAGCACATACCAAAAAATGTATGCAAAATGTGAATAAAGATATAAAAATGTAAAATAATGGATAATAGATGAAAATAAATACACAAATTATCACATCCTTTTTTTTCCTCCTAACTCAACCTTTCTTGCCTTTGATGTTTTAATATTTCCCCCTCTCTCTCATTCACCTTTCCAATCATGTCCCATCCTAAGTGCAATGCCCCCCCCCCTTCGCGGCCATCTTGGCAAACGGCAATGTTCATCTTCCGGCAGTGGCTTGCCCAGGGCCAACTCCCGGTCTTTTCCCCTCATCCCGCTCTCTCACTAGCACTTAACTGTCAGGCACAGCAGGGACACCCAATTGTTCAGTATGAATCGTCGGTGACCCCGCGCATGCGCAGAGGGCAGAGACCGGAGCAGGCTGTGTCTCAGCCTGTCTTCGGAGCTGTTGCGACTCCTACTGTGCCACAAACTGTCCATGACAAGAGTCGGGCTTCTATCAGCTGCCCCCCCAGCATCCATTCCACCAACTCTCCCTAGCTGCTGGAAACTGCAAAGGACCACAACCGGCGGTCCACATGCAGCGCTTAAATTGTCCCCCGGAGGTCAAGGAAGACCTACAAGTATGACGTCTGTTTCTGAGCGAATGTAACGGGAAACAAATGTGTCCCGCCGCTCCAGTATCCAACATTCAATTACACCTATACACAAATGCCTCAGGTTCAAGGGGTTTACTTTGACAGGGAATCGTGTTCCGCTTGCTGGCTGGAGTCCTGGCGTCAATCCGGGCTAGTTTTCAATCTATTAGTCCTTGAGCTGTGCCCAATCAAAATAGTCATAAAATTGTGGGCCACCAGACTGAGGGGCTGACACATAATATTCTGGTGCAGCAATCTGGGAGTTGTCCAATCGATCAACAGAGCGCATCCTCTCCACTGGCCATCGCCCTCCTTTGTCACCTAATTTTGTGATGCTTAACATTAAACATCTCCTTTCCAGGCCATTTTTCGGCCTGAAAAATAACACAGCAGACGACTTATCGTTCTGTCAATGGCGGCGGTGTAGGGGTCTCGCTTCTTATGCTAACCCTACAGGTAACCCTTGCCCCTCTTGTGCTTGGCAGATCATCCGGCATGAAGGGAATTGTGGAAAGATGTTTGGCACAGTCCACTAGATGAACCTATCGGGCAGCATGGCATTAATGGCAGCAATTCCTCAAGTCCAGGTGATTTCAAGTAACAGGTCAGAGTGATGAGATCTTTGCTTTCATGTGGTTGCAATACTAGTTTGGTGCGTCCAAGGCAGCCATGTCCACAGCGGTGGCAGGGATATCTTTTATGGCACGCATGCATGGGACAATTGATGCTACCAAAAACTTCATTATTTCCAAAGTATTGAAAGGATGGGCATGGGATAGACCCCCACAAGGGGATAGCAGGGGTCCAGTCGATCTTTCTTTATTGTGCCAGCTGAGATATTCATTACAATCTGTGGCGCCTGACCCTTATAAGCTCCTACTGTTTGGAACGGCATTCACGTTACCCTTCTGCGTTTTTTGGATCTCGGAACTGGTTGCGCAATCGAAGCTTTATACAGCGTCTGCATTGCTAGCAAAACACGTAGTGCTAAAGGAGAAACAGCTGTCCTGTAAAATTGCTAGGTCCAAGACCAACTAGACAGGTAGAGACTCGTGGATTAAAATATTTGCACACCATGACTCTGACATTTGCCCGCTTATGTTAACTAGACCGCTCATAGAGCTCAAATATAACACTTCTCCCGTATTTCTGGCACATTCAGACAGTTCCCCAGTCACTCGCTACCAGTTTAATGCCCTGTTTAATAAAACATTATTTCTCTTGGGTATAGATGCAGCTCTGTTTGGCACACACACTTTTCGGATTGGCACGGCTACAGCTGCTGCGCTAGCCGGCTCCTCCGTGGCCGCAATAAAAACCCTAGGGAGATGGAAATACTGCATGTACAAAACATATACTAGGCCTGAGGTCTAAACTACTTTTTTCCTACCTTTCTGCTGCTTTACTGTCATCCAATTCTTGCCTCTCCTCCCCCATCCCCCCCTCTTATCTACCCGCCATGACCCAAGGCTTGCTGCTTGTCACTTTTAGAGAGGGCATGAAGGGATTTTTCCCGTTTTTTTCCCTGGATCAAAGCCTGCTTAATGGTGTGCCTCCAGGGTTTTTTCGGGTTTTTACCTTCATTTGGGTTTGTATGCCCCCCCCTCCTCCTCCTCCTTTTATTCACAGTCTCGTACTGACAGGTGGGGCCCTGTATGCCAAAAGCGATTCCGTTTCTGAAGCTGACTTGGAGTACTTTTGGTTTGCAGGTGTCAGTTTACGGAGGAGATACATTTGGGTGATAGGCCACTCCTATGTGTACTGGGCGTCCAGACACGAGATGGCCTCCAATCGGAATGCTTTTCAGGTCTCTGTAGATATCCATTGGACAGTTAGATGGGGCCTTTGTTGGCCCAACCTCCTGCCTTGGCTTAATAGGGAAATTTGAAGAATAGGACCCCCGGGCATAATCACTATCCACTTGGGAGGTAACGACTTAGGGAAAGGCAAATTAGAAAAATTTGTACAGATTTTCAGACCATAAAATCACAATGGCCGACCATCACCCTTGTCTGGTCCACAGTAATGCCCCGTTTCTGCTGGAGAACAGAAATTCCCCTTAGGACAATGCAAAAGGTCCTTAAAAAGACCAATTGAGCCATAAGACATGTCATGTCAGCCTTGGAGGGTTTCGTAATCGATCACCCTTTGCTCACTATAGACCAACCGCATCAGTACCGTAAGAATGGGGTACACCTCACAGGTGCAGGGCTAGATATTTTTATTGGTCGTATTTATTCACGGTTAGGTGCTATTCTGGGGTCATTTGGTGGCGGGCTGTTCGTCCAGTAAAGGACAACAGCGGTGGTACGAAAGCACTGAGATCAGCGGCTGTGACATACGGCGTTATCGCTGATCAGCCGCAGGTCACTGCTCCCTTTGAGGTAACGGTGGCTCTTGGTCCGTCTTAGGAGGAGCCCTTAATCGGCTTAGTGAGGACAGATTATTGTGAGTCGAGAGGGGGCTTGGTCATCTGCTGCCAGATTTAGCACTGGCCATATGGTAAGGGATTAAATCCTAGATTAGATGGACTCAGGGCCACTTCGCCACCCCCCCCCCCCCCCCCCGACCCCCCCAAAAAAAACACCCCCCGCGAGCAGCTCCGTTTCTTCAGCGCCGTCTAAGAAGCGTCCGCGGCGGTGCTGTTTACACTACAGCACCGCCGCGGACGCTTCTTTCACAGCGCCGCGGCTGCTGTATAGGACAGTGCAGCTATAGCGGCCACTTAGTTAGCGCAGGGGGGGTTTCTGGAGACTCAGAAACCCCCCCTGCGTGTGCCACTGATATGATCCAGAGGTCGAAGTGGGGGTGCATACGGTGGTAAAAACAGAACCACAAAAAATGCTAATGTAAACCGTACTCCTGGAAGAGAAATTAATCAGTAATGTCAGAGGAGGTACAGACTAAAACAGTACGCAGGTTGTATAATACATTCCACTAGTGCTCAGAATGAAAATGAAAGTCACCCCCACATTAGATAAATAGTAACTACATATTGGCAAAGAGCAAATGACATTAGGAGAAATGGTGTGTTATTCCTGTAAGGATAGCTCTGGCTGAGGTGAAGAGTTCACTTATTGCTAATGACTGTTCACAAGAAAACATTTTGTCACAACTATTCATTAAGACCCCTGTGGGCTACGTTATCATTGTTGATGATTAATTTAGCCACCGCTATAGTAGAATGGCGCAGTGCCATTTGCGTCTTAAATTGTTGGATTGTCTTTCCAATGTGCCCAAAAGGACATATGGTAATATACACTACGTATTTACTGGTGCACATAAATGGGTATTTTGCGTAATACATTTTGTTCTCCAGTATGTGATAAAATTGACAATATCCCTGTATCTAAAGGTAGTGCATCCCATTCATCTATAACAATCTGCTGTACACATAAGGAAGTGGCTTGTATTTACTGACTCATGGTCTGTGATGTCTGTGTGGACCACCCAGTCTCTGATATTGCCACCTTGTGTATAACAGGGCATGATGGATATGTTGTGGAGAGCTGGTAAATCTTTATCTATCTGTTTGTATGATTAGCCACAGCTCCATAGTGACTTGCTGTTGTGTAATTGTTAATCCCTTCTCGCTTTTTATATTGTGATGTCCAGGCTCTTGGTGTCTCACTGAAAAATCTAGCAATATATCCCTATGGATATTACTGGGTGCTGACAAATTATACCAATATCAAATTGATGTTATAAACATACAGTTCTAATTATTATGTACAATTGAATCACCTTGTTTGTACTATGGAGGAAAAAAAAGTGCTGCTCTTTATTTGAATGTTGTGCACCGATTCTAAATAGGATAAACTAAAAGAATATATATAAAAATAGAATTGCAGATATGTTCTCCCCAGTGTATAAACCACCATATATCTAATTATTAAAAGAATATTTAGATGTATAAACAAAATTAACATTAACAATAAAAATCAACATTCAAACTCCTTTCTTTCAGATTGGCTAAATAATCATACTTGTGGCTTTTCTAATAAACCAATTTTTAGACCTAGTTTAGTCCTTCTGAAATATACACAGTTCTACTATAGAGCACAAATAGGACTATTTTCCCGTATGTAATCTTCCATATATTGACGCTTTCTCTTAGGGATCTAATCCAATAAATGAGGGTTGAAAATATGCAGACAAATCTGGGAAAAAATCTGACTCTTGCAGTCTGTGTCGGCGGCTTTTTAAACCGCCGACTGCAGCTGCAGTTCAAGTCTGTTATTCATTGACAGGTTACAATCCCCTTGTGGTTTTTCTCTTACCCCTCAATAACAATCCTAATCCACTCTATGAAGCTACAGCAACAGGTCTGTCAGTTGTTTTAAAAGTCTCCATAAATCATTCAATGAGTTAGATTATACGGCGATAGGTCTTTATGGCTATATTGCTCAGAGCATAACTGATGCATTTTCTCCACGTTTGTTCCGTGGTTTCCTCAGAGATTAGTGTATCAAGTACTTTCTGTTTCATATCATCCAGAAATTTCTGAATTAGCCCCAGGCTCAAATTTTTCAATACTGTCAGTGTAAATTCTATGTGCTCTAAAATGTTGAGAAAACGGTAGTCCCCTCTTCAGGGCCAATGGGTGATGGCTCTGTGCTGCTATTAGAGTATTTTTATTGATGGTAGTGATTATGGCCTTGTTCATGATTTGAATTGAAAGGTTCCAAAACTTGGTTGAAAAACCTTGAACTCTTTTCAGGACATATTACAATTACCTGCTAACTTGCATGTGGCGGCCAGATTATGTCTTATGATCTTATTTTGGTGTTACGTTACAGAGGAGATAGGAAGTGGGAGTAGAAATACTTAGGAAGGTGAGGAACGTGTATGTTAGGGGATTTCTATTGTAAGCTCCAATGGGGGCATGGATTGATGTGAATGAGTTCTCTGTTCAGCGATATGGAATTAGTGGCGCTATATAAATAAATAGATGATGATCAGGTGGGATAAAAAGCAAATGGGTAGTAGAATATGGCTGGGCAGTAAAAAGAGAAAGGTGGGGGATAAAATGATGTAGATGAACTGAGGGTAACAGGGAAATAGGAGTTGGAGGAACAAACGATAGAGATGAGGCAGCTGAAAAAGACAAATCCTTATGTCTCCTGCTAGCTCTGTTCCCTGGATCTTGTAAAGAAGAATGAGGCAACCAGAGAGTGACAGATAATTAAACAACCAAGGTATGCGGTGGTGTGTCCGAGTCTGCCACAAAAACACTCATGCACAAAGTATATATTTATAAAATGTTTATTCTAACTATAATCTGTGCCAAAACAATTGGTAGCGAGGTAGGTGCACCTACCTCGCTACCAATTGTTTTGGCACAGATTATAGTCCTCATTGGTTGTACCTATTATGGTTTTTTATATGTTAGAATAAACATTTTATAAATATATACTTTGTGCATGAGTGTTTTTGTGGCAGACTCGGACACACCACTGCATACCTTGGTTGTTTAATTATCTACTTTTGGGGTGCAGATCCCCAGCGCTGGTACCGAGTCTGAGCAGTCATTTCAGTGCCGGACTAAGTTATATTTTGCAGAAAGTGACAGAACCTATATAGGAACCCAAGGCTCTCCCATGAGACAGTCATTGGTCGACCCTGGAGCTGATATTAACCCATTCAGGTAAGTGTGAGCTACAGATGTAAATACTGCCTCTATTTAAGTGCGATCGTCTATAGGGACTCTCTTGTCATAAACAATTAACAAATGACATACAAATATAATGCAACGGTTTCTTGTAAAATAAAAAGCATAAAACACAGAATTGATAACTCACTAATAATAAAGTTTCTAATGCTGGAAGAAGCAGAAAATGGGATACTCTTCAATATCAGATTGACTCCCCAAAACTGAACAACACCTTACAGTTACACTATAGTTTTAAAACCATGCATGCAGGGCCCACGCCCCCCCCCCCTTCCTGTGATGTCAGAACTAAAAGCCTGTATAGGTGCAAATTTGGGTTTTATGACTCTTGTTGCAAAGACCTCTTCTAGTCAGGATTTATTTATCCTGTCCTAACTTTTCACCAAGTATGGCTTATAAACATGATTTTTGCCTCCACACAACAGGTCATAATTTCCCCTTCATCTGCATACACCTCACATGCCTCCGGAAAGTATGATATTGGAGAAAATATGATAGGACATTTTCCTGTGACCCTATTCACCTTGAATTTGTCATTGACATACAACCTTGCCTCCGCAGCCGGCATGTCTGAGTTTGAGGCATATCGCTGTCCTAAAAGAGACATTCCAAATGTTTACCTATCGCGATCTGCCATACATGGATACAAGGTGTTAGTCCGTAACCATGGATCTGGGCTCTCTCATCTACAAGCACCCTCTGAGGAAAACAGAGTAGTTTAACATAATCAAAGACATGCATTGAGTTTGTTTCAGTTTGAAAGCATTAACCCCTGTCTGTGAATTAGTTCCTAGTTATTGCTAGGAAATTATTCACAAACACATATTTGTAGATTTATATGCCTAGAAATTAGCTTGCACATGACAATCACCATTAAGGCTCTCAGGTGCTGGGTATTTGTTTGATGATGTTGTAGCTGTTAAAATAACATAGGCAGAGGTTCTGATATTTTTAATAGGCTCAAGTTTATTAATTGACGTGATCACGGACTATCTGATTAAGCAGATCAGAACAATATTACATTTTGTAGATAGTTTTAAGCAATAATCTTGGCACCCTTACACAGAAGAGAGGTGTTTAGCTTGGCATTTACACTGATTGGATAACTATTAAGTACGTGCACCTCTACTCAAAGAATGTGCCTCCTTAACCACAATGTTTTAAAATATAAGGCCTTGCCTCGGAGGTTTTATCGCTGTTTTTCTAAATAAGTGCAAAAACAAAACAATTCGGCCTTGCAGAGCGTACATTCCATGAAGCATATAATATATATATATATATATATATATATATATATATATATAAACATTTTCATTTCTTGCCAAACTTAATTTCATTAAAGCTGTAGCATATAAATACAATCATGGCTGCTAGACTCCACTTTGTAATCCACTGAATATTCAAACAATTCTAATCAATGTGTTATGGCCACCAATGCGCCATAAACTTGTGGAACTGGTGGGTGAGGTCTTCACCTATAGCAGCACTCAGGAGTGGGAGGGTAATACACGGACTAGGAACAGGCCAGAGGTCTGGACTGGAACAGAGATGATAATGTCTGACTGGCCTAACAGAGCACAGGCGGAGGTGTCAGAATCAAGCAGGGTCTGGGCCACAGGCAAATCCAGTAACAGGCAGAAGGTCAGGGCAACTAGCGACGGTTCAGAGTTCAGCAAACAGGCAGCGGTCATACATAGAAAGCAATCTAAAGGTATTCACCAACACAGCACAGAAGCAGTTAACAAACTGGAACAGAGTGCTTTAACCAGCAGTAAGGCTCAGTCCTCACTGCCTTAAATAGTACTGGGGGCCAATGAAAACACAGGGTGCCCAGCTGCCATAATCAGCCAGGTGGCTTTTAATTACAGAGGCCCAATCAGCAATGGAAAGCTGAGTTTGTAAAGCCCTGCGCGCGCGCCCGGCTGTTTGACAGCTGGCCCGGTGCGGTGGCAAGGAGCAGCAAACGTCTCGGTTGTTGCCTAGGCAACAGGAAGGCGGAAGTGACGTCCTGGTCGTCATGGTGACGGCCAGGACGCCGGTAGAAGAGAGGCGATACGCAGCGGCCAGTACTGGAGTCCCGGCTCGTGACACAATGGTAATGAGGTGATATCGTGTATCTGCATTTAGTATTTGCTTCTGTTGGTTTGTGAGATGTTTTCAATGTGGGTGTTCTTTACTCTGGGAAAGAGACTGTCCGCAGTCAGAATATAGTCAGTTCTGATTACAGTGTTGTATACTTTAGAGTGGAAGGTGTATTCTCAGCTCATACCATTTCGAGGTCTCCAGAGATCTATAATGTTGTGTTGAATTTTAGTAGGGTTGCAAACGGGAGTGGATTTTTTTCAGATCCAAATCATCCACTTATTTAAAATCTGCTATTATTACATTTGGATTGTCAGACTCCATTAGAAGTTGGTATAGCTTCCTATAAAATGTATCATTAAGTGTGCTTGATGCATATACGTTGAGTTCTGTGTCCATAATGCTAAATGCCGGCATTACGCACCAAACGGTGTCCTGGTGAGTAAGTATAAGGAATGCTGTGTCTTTATTTTTATTCCTATACTTTGGAAAGTTTGTTGGTCGTCTCAGAGTCAAATAGAAAAACGAAAAATGTAGTAACACTGTGGAAATGTCATGGTGCTTCCGTTAGTAAATTGCGCTGCTAGTGTTAGTGGTACTCTAGTGAAAATCCCCCAACGCGTTTCTCCTGTGTACTGGGCTTCCTCAGGGAAAAATGTATGAGAAGTGGCTGCTCAGGCAATCCATAAATAGTGTTATTGACAGCTACTTTGTATGTGTCGGGTGACTGTCCAGCCAATCCGAGGAGATAATCAATGTAGGTAACGCATGCCACCAATTGGCTATACTTGCAACCAAATACATCCTCTTAGTTGGACAAAAGAATGTGGTTAAAACAAGTTCAGTTTAAACAAAGGAAGATCTCCAACATGTGTAGCTACACGGTATATAATCTGTGTACCGAAATGGCATAGCTCACATGGTAAGCATAGAAGAGATGGAACCGATGAGGTACTAAACGAATGTGTGTGTTAGATTGGCATACACACACATACATACATAATATATACATGAGTGGGGTCAGTGTAAATAATGAGGTACTCGTTATTGCTAGTTAACATATTATGTTATAAAAAATGGTGAGACATACAGCAATCACTGAAATACTAAAATATGCAATGAAAAAATGCAGGCAACAAACTAACTACGTATTTGCTGCCAATTAAACTTTTATTGATTGGACAGAGATAAAAAGGTGCTTGCTGTTCCTAGTTAACATAGTATGCTGTAAAAACAATGGTGAGGCATACAATTTATAAAACAAACAGTGAAATTGTGAAACATGCAATAAAATAACTGGTCTTGCAGCCAATTAAACATTCATTCATTGGACAGAAATGCAGGTGTATCATTAGTGATTATAACAAGGCTAAATTCTCCTGTGTATAACTGCACGGTAAATAATTGTGTGTAACCAAGGGGAATGACCAACTCAAGAAGGCAATAGAGGCGATCGGGGGAAATTATGTGAATTGAATGGTCAGAATTGAGGCAAATGGGTGGAGGGTAACAAAGTCCACAAGGACATTCTAGAAGGTAATTAACACCAACAGTGTCACATGTTATCTTTGATCCTGTGATATTGGATTTTAAAGTGTTTGTGTTTTATTCTGTCCTGTAACCTTACATGCATTACAACAGTTAGTTATGTCTTGTTTGGTCACCTAACCAGGTATCTGTTTTATCCATGTCTGGATGTGATAGGAAGCCCGTGCTTTCTGATAGTTTCTTCAAATGGTTTAGACCGGTCATTGGACTGAGTAAAAAAGCACAAATTTTCTGTCTCATTTTTCTCCCTCATAGTTTGTATGCGTAGGGAATCTCTGTCCATTCGTAGTGTATCCTGGTATGCCATATCTACAGTCTTCATATCTACAGGTTCATATTTTCTTTACAGGAACTTGTCTTTTAATGTTCATATTTTGCCTGTTCTTTAAAGACATCTAGTTCTGAGCAATTTTTTCTGATTCTCATAAATTGCCCCTTGGGGTATATTCCCTAGCCATGTGTGATGGTGGTTATTTGGCACAGGGATGAAGGTATTACAGGCAACCTTTTTAATGAAGAGTTTTGTTTTCGGGGATTTTTCTTCCGTGTAGATTTCTAAGACAAGAAACTCTACTTTAGTCTTGCTCATGTTGGCTGCAAATTTAAAATTAAGGTCATTTTTGTTGATGTAATCAATGAAACTCCTCAGTTTTCCTTGGGAGCCCTTCCAATCGCAGATTACATCGTCTATGTATCTTCTCCATAGATATAGGTCTTCACTGAAGGGGTTGTTTGTCCATATGAGTGTCTTGTCCCAATGTAGCCCTCACCCGGGACCAGCCACCTACATGCAGCACTGTTGGTCAGAAATTCACTCTTCCCCTTACTGCCAACCCATCCGTTCTTTCTATCCTGTCCTTCCCTCCTACCCTTCCCTCACTGCCTTTCTACCCTCCCGTCTGCTCTGGCTGGTGTAGAGACCATTCAAAGACCTGTAAGTTTCTTGGGGTTAGGAGGATTAACTTAATGTGAAACAGTATTAATATTATGGGGTGCTGGTGTGGGATTTTAATGTTATGTTGGGTATATTAATGTTAGGTTTGAGGGGTATTAATGTTGTGGAGAGGCTGGTATGGGGGACTTTTAATGTTGTGGAAGAGTGGGTGTGTGTGGGAATTTCTGGGGGGGGGGCTGTTAGGATATTAATGTCTGGTGGTTAATAGTGGGTATTAATTTGTGTTGGGAGGAGCTACTGGGGTATTAATGATGTGTGAGAGTTAGTTCATTTAAAGCTGATCGAAATAGGTGATCAGTATGTGAATTCAAGAAAACACGCCCTCACTGCTTACCAATTTGGACAGCACTGTTATGAACGGTTTATACTATATTTACTTCTGTCTGTGAGCAGTAGATATGCTCAGGCTCAGATCCTCGAGAACTGAACACATCCAAACTTAGGGGATCCAAATGCCTAGCCGGCTCAGAACTTTCGTGCCTTTTCGGAATTGAAAACGAGGCAAAACATTGTTACGTCGTCGGATCTCTGATCTCGCGAGTTTTGGATTTTATTTTAAGATCCAACATAACAGTGGGCGGGAGGGAGGACGGTCACAAGGACAATTCCATCTTGCACCAATTTTCTTTTTTGCCACTGCTGTGTGCCAATGTGTCCTAGATGTACTAGGAACTACCATGTGTTTGAGTCATTGGGTGATTTCAACATCCCCATTGATAACCCATCTTCCAAAGCTGCTTCCAAACTACTCTCTCTAACCTCCTCACTTGACCTCTCCCAGTGGATTAAATCATCTACTCATCAGGATGGCCACTGCCTTGATCTTGTTTTCTTTAGACTATGCTCAGTTTCTAATTTCCTTCACACCCTTCCCCCTCTCAGATCATCACCTTATCAGCTACTCACTCACCCCCACTGCTCTAACCTCTCTACTGTCTAACTCTACCAAGCCTCCTCATACCCACAGAAATCTGAATTCTATTAATCTTCAACAATTTTCCACCTCTCTCCAACACCTTCTCTCCCCTATCTCTACATTCTTCTCCCCTGAGATGGCAGTACCTTAGTTTCACCAAACCTTAGCAACGGTCCTTGATCAAGTGGCTCCAGCGACACTACATACTACACGTTGACTTCGATGTCAGCCGTGGCACACTACAGCAACGCGAAATCTTCAAAAACTTTCCCGTTAAGCAGAATGTCACTGGCGTAAATCTCGCACCTCTAATGACTTCTTCACATATACTTCTATCTACCACTCATATCGAAAGGCTCTACACACTGCAAAACAAACATACTTCCAATCTCTTATCTATGCTCAGGCTTCTAACCCCAAACGCCTTTTTAACACATTTAAATCTCTTCTCAATCCTCCCACCCCAAACCCTCCATCTACTATCAGTGCTCAGGATCTTGCTTCCTACTTCAAGGACAAGATTGATAAGATCAGACTAGAAATGGTATCCTCTTCCTTGACAAGCAATCAGCTCAATTCCTTCCCACTACCCTCTGACACCCTCTCTTCATTTCACCCCACAAATGAAGAGGAAATTTCTGCTCTCTTCTTATCTTCCTACTCTACCTCCTGTGCTCTTGATCCTATTCCCTCGCAAATTGGTAGATCCCTATTTCCTGTGCTCATTTCACCTCTAACTAAAATCAGTAATCTCTCACTCTCTACTGGCATCTTTCCATCACTATACAAGCACGCAGTGATTACTCCTATTCTAAAAAAACAAGATTCCGACCCAAACTCAGCTCCCGAAATGCAAAATGTAGACTTAACCTCATGTATCAAACTCCCATTGTCCCATAGATTGTAAGCTTGCGAGCAGGGCCTTCTCACCTCTTTGTCCGTTTTACCCAGTTTGTTTATTAGTTTACTGTGTTTGTCCCCAATTGTAAAGTGCTATGGAATATGTTGGCGCTATATAAATAAATGATGATGATGAGTCATTGCTCTGTCGCTTACCATCCAGCCAGGTTGCTGCAGTCTTTGTTTGAAAGTGTATGAAAATAATATTGTGACCTGTGAGGTGGTCAAAATTGACTGCAAATGAAATTAGTGTTATTGAGTTTAATAATAATGTAGGAACAAAAGAAGAGCAAAATGATGTGATTTTAGCATATTTTAGGATTTGTTTCTAAAAAATACAAAACCAAAACCAAAACACAAGAGGGCGGTTTTAACAAGACCAAAACACGAAGCTAATCCAGATCCAAAACCAAAACCAGTTCACGGGGGTCAGTGAGTATCTCTAGTGAGCAGCTGTTACAGGAAGATAGAACTGTGCGTGTGGAGGAGAGGGTGGGGTGACCACCAGATACAGCTGTCTGCATACAGATAGTCTACAGAAGAGCTGGAGACTCACACAAGGTATGACCTGCAATTACATATAACCCTTAGATTATGTTTAGGCAGAATCAGTCTAAATTAATCTGTTGTATTAGTTCATTTAGTTTCCTGTGTTAGTAATTTTCCATCCAACTGACATGTTCCAGAAAAGCTGTTTAAAATTATGCAGATTAAAAAATCCTCTTAATTAGTTTAATCTATATTTTATATTGTGTCTAATGCTTTTGCTAAGCTTAAGCTTCCAGTAGTATCTAGCATGAAATGCACTGTGAAATTTTGCACAAATTTAACTTCTGCTTTGGAACAGACTGTTTGTGCAGAGCTGTGAAGTTTCGATTTTGCCAAATCTGTCTCTATGCTAGAAGTGCTGTTCACTATAAGTAAATACTCAAAACCGTCCGTGCTCCTTCCCATATGTTCAACCAGTTTGTGTGTTTGTTTCTTAAGGCCAAATGTCACTGGTGCAACATGAAACATTTCACAGCCAGAAATAAAAAAAAAAGTTTCACTATTCTCAAACTAACAACTATCAATCTGTCATACAAATGATTATATATATATATATGTGTGTATATAATTTTACTCTGCTCATATGCCACTCACCTATACAGACTTGGATCTTTGGATCTTGAGGCGGTACGTCACCCTAGCCGAAACTTTTTATTTACTTTTGGGGGGGATGGCGCCCTCATGCTGCAGTTACCGGGGTTCCCACATACAAGTATGTGCACACCCGAACCTATCATCCATATATGTTTATTAAAAATCTCATCCGGAAACTAGGGGCATTAGGCCTTTACCTAGATTTTGGAACATAACTGGAGGGATTTGCATCCATTCAGCCACCAAGAGCATTAGTGAGGTCGGGCAATAATTTTGGGCTACAAGGCCTGCCTTGAAGTCTGCATTTAAATTAACCTCAAATACATTCAGTGGTGTTGAAGTTATGGCTCTGTGCAGGCCAGTCAAGATCTTCCACATCAAACTCAGGAAACCATTTTTTGATGGACCATGCTTTGTGCACTGGGGCATTGTCATGCTGAAACAGTGAAGCGCCTTCCCCAAACTGTTGCTGCAAAGGTGGAAGCACACAATTCTCTTGAATATCATTTTATGCTGTAGCATTAAGATTCCCCTTTACCGTAACTAATGGTCCCAGGCCAAACCATGAAAAACAGCCACAGTCTTTATAACTAATTTCATCACTCCAGGATACCACTTTTATACCACTCCAGTCGATGTGTGGCACTGCGGCTGCTCTGCCATGAAAAGCCAATCCATGAAGCTCTCAACAAACGAATTTGGGCTGACATTGTTTCCAGAGGCAGTTTAGGACTCAGTAGAATTGGCCAAGAACACTAATAACAAAGGATGTCCGAATACTTTTGGCTATTTATATACACTATATGGACAAAAGTATTCGGACACTTGACCATTACACCAACAGGGACTGTAATGACATTGTGTTCAAATATACATACTTTAATATATAGTTAGTCCCCCTTTTGCAGTGATAACAGCTTCCACTCTTCTTGGAAGGCTTTTCACAAGCTGTTGGAGTGTTAATGTGGGAACTTGTGCCCATTCATTCTGTAGAGCATTTATGAGGTCAGGCACTGATGTTGGACGAGAAGACCTGGCTCGCAATCTCCGTTTCACTTCATCCCAAAGGTGTACGATGGGGTTAAGGTCAGGGCTCTGTGTGGGCCAGTCAAGTTCTTCTACACTGAACTCATCAAACCATGTCTTTGTAGCCTTTCTTTGTGCTCTGGGGCAGAGTCATGTTTGAATATAAAAGCGCCTTCCCCAAAGTGTCCAAAATGACTTGGTATGCTGAAGCATTAAGATTGCCCTTCACTGGAGATACAGGGCCTAGCCCAAACCCTGAAAGAGCGCCACAAACCATTATCCCTCCACCACACATCACAGTTGGCATAATGCAGTCATGCAGGTAACGTTTTCCCGGCATCTGCCAAACCCAGACTTGCCCATCTGACTGCCAAACAGAGGAACGTGATTCGTCATTCCACAGAACACGTTTCCACTGCTCTACAGTACAGTGTCGGTGTGCTTTATACCACTTCATCCCACGCTTGGCATTGGTCTTGGTGATGTGAAGATTGCATGCAGCTGCTCGGCCATGGAAACCCATTCCGTTAAGCTCCTGCCGCACAGTTTTAGTGCTTACATTATTGCCAGTGGAAGTTTGAAACTCTTTAGCTATGGAATCACCAGAGTCTTGGTGATTTTTAAGCACTATGTGCCTTAGCAGTCGTTGACTCCGCTCTGTGATTTTACGTGGTCTTCTGCTTCCTGGCTGAGTTGCTGTTGTCCCTAAACACTTCCACTTTTTAATAATATCACTTACAGCTGACCATAGAATATCCAGCAGGGATGAAATTTCACAAAACTCCTTATTGCAAAGGTGGCATCCTATCACAGTACCACGCTTGAAGTCACTGAGCTCTTCAGAATAACCCATTATGTATCACAAATGTTTGCAAATGGAGACTGCATGACTAGGTGCTTGATTTTATACACCTCTGGAAATGGATCTGATTGAAACACCTCAATTCAATAATTAACAGGTGTGGCCAAATACTTTTGTCCATACGGTGTGTAAGTGTGTACATATATGTGTGTGTGTGTGTGTATGTATGTGTATATATATATATATATATATATATATATATATATATATATATATATATATATATATATATATATATATATATATATATATATATAATAAATTTATTTATTTTTTAAATTTCATTTATTTATATTGTATTATATTAGTTTTTGTTTCAATTTCATTACATTTTGAAGTTAACTCATTGCTTATTTAATTTCATAATATTATGTTTAAAAATTGGTTGACTGGGTAATGTTTTAAAAATTATGTATTTAGCCTCTCAGTGGGACGTTGTGCTCTTACTAATATACAAATTAATTCACTATCTTCAACTGAGTTTAGTTTATGTATATTTATACAGTAGTTTCACTAATTAAACACACCGCTGCCTTTCCTTTACTGAAAGTTCTGTGATTGGCAGCTCACAAGCCAAGAATGATATATAACCCTGGCAATTGCGGTGGATTAACATCTTTTAATAAAGTCACTATAAGGGACAGAAGGTGTCAGACAGAAGGACCCTCTGTTTGGAATTTGGACTTTTTAAACTTTTCCCCCCTGATTTCTATGTATATTAAGAATCTCTTCAAACATTTGCTGTCAAAAGGATTGAGATATTTCGACGCTATCTGCAACAGCTGATCGTTTGACACAGGCACTACAAATACCAGCATGCACTAATGGCCCATGGGTGTTCTTCATGCTGTCGCATGGGCGGTAATGCATACTTTCACTTTTAGTGCCCCTAATAAAAAATAAAGATTGCCCTGTATTAATGAAATATAAGATTGCACCCTTCCTAATTTAACATATGATTGTCCCTGTCATAGTATAATAAATAATGTATCCATATTGATAAATTATTTTTCTTCCCCTTAAAAATTTATTAAATGTGCCCCTATAATAAATACATTACACACTGTCCGAGGAGCTCTAGGTCTCCTGAGATTTGGTAATCTCACGAGAGATGTGAATGAGTTCTCTGTACAGCGCTGCGGAATCAGTGGCGCTATATAAATAAATGGTGATGATGATTATATCAACAGAATAGTATGCTTATTTATTGCCCTTAAAGTAATCACCTTTGCATTCCTCATGCTAATCATAGAGGGGAATTCAATTGGCCGCGTTACTGCCGAAAGTAACGCGTCCTGCGCTCTATTATGGTTAATAAGGTAATTGTATCCCGGATTTCTGCTTGTAGCTCCCTGAGCTACAAGAAGAACTCCGAGCAAAAATCAACGTTAAAAATTACCATGCTAACAGCAATAGAGCACACTATTACCGCAGTAACGGTAATAGTGCGCAGGCCGTATTACTTTCGGCAGTAACGCTGCCAATTGAATTCCCCCCATAGAGTGGAAGCAGCCATTTTGCAGTCTGATAGAACTCCTGCCGGTACGGTCTCCTCTCACTCCTTTGTACAGAATGCCATTAACTAAAAATGAGGCATTTCTGGAATAACTTTGTAGCAATCTATATATGCAGGTAGGTAGGCTATATCATATTTTAAAATGCTCTGCAGATTTAATTTTAGAAATAAATGATAGAAAAAAAAAAGGCAGCAGTAGTGTAGCTTACTACTGTAAGAGTGACTAATTAAGAGCACAGCTTAGGTAATTATGTTGGTCGGGGGAGGTGATAAATGTTATGTTTTATTATATATGTATTATATACTACGTGATCTGTGTTATGTACTGTGTTCATTTATTGCTCGGTTTACAATATTTCATGTACCTATACATTTTCCAATCAGGTCCCAACATTCCAGGATCCATACAAGAATCCAGTACCAGGTTGCAAAAAGCTGCAATAACAGGTAGGTGAGAGCAACACCGGTTTAATGCATAATAATAACTGCCCATGTTGACCATACCCCCAAAGTGTGGCGCCGCACCCACTGTGCGGCGGCACAAACCACCTTTCCCTTCTCCTTTATGGAGGAGGGAGGGCCAAAAAGTTGCTGTACCGGGCCCCAAAACTCCTCTTGGCTGCTCTGCTCCCTAGAAGCATGCAACGCAAACCATAGCTCCCAACATTTAGAATCCCAAAAGCAGGACAAAATAAGCCATGCCCCAGTTCTCACCCAGCTCCGCCCACAAATGGGCACATTTTTCAAAATCACACTCACTTTCACATTAGGTCCTGGCCCTTTGTGGCCCAGCGAATCAGGGTGTCCCTCCAAAATCAGGACAGTTAGAAGGTATGCACAAACTGATTCAATCCCATGTGAGCTATCTCTTATACTGCTTAGCCAATCACAGAGAGCTTATCTGTAATTTAATTGAATTTTGTTTTCCCAGTTGTCAACAAGTAAGATAGCTTTACGGTTTGAGCTGTCGCACCTATCAGAGCCACGTCTTTTATTTTCTTTTTTATTACTTGTAACTAAAAAGCAGCTGATTGCCATTGCGTGAAGACCTTTGCGCTTTGTCATATATACATTTTGCGTTGACTTACCATTTTAATGCTTGATGCACACTATTGGAGAAATAATTGCAATATATAACGGGTGACTATTTCCTGGTATTACTCTGAATTTATTAGTAAGATTAGAACAAAGGAAGGATGTACTCTTTAAAGACTGGTTCCTGTCATTAGCAAAGCGTAGATAATGTTTAACTATAAGTGTTAATATGTAAATGTGTTCTCAATGGACATTACCATTCTGTGTAATCCATTCACTATCACTTTCTGTATGTGTCTTTCAGTATAATATCTGATCTAGACCTGCTCTGTGTGCGATGGCTTCTCAAGGTGAGTATCATTCTGCTGAATGATGACTTATTTGTATTAAGTATGTAACTGTGACCATACATTGAACTGCTGCAGGAAGTGGGGGGGTACATGTGACCAGCGAGAAATGTCATTTGTATATATAAAGTAGGTATGCTTCGTGCAAACACAGCCACCAATATTGCAAGATGCCAAGAGTAATGTTTACAGAGTTTGAGGCCCATGGAAGGGAGGATTCATAGCGTAGATTCTTGTAGATTTGTACTTGGAACAATTGGAACTTCTGACAAACGAACACTAACTTTGTGAACAGTAAACTTACAAGTCAGGAGCAAATGAGAGAACTCTATCGTCACTTGAAAGAAAACCAAGATCAGTCCGTGTTAAAGAGATGATCATCATATTAGTTTAATTTCTCTAAAAATCTATATTACTATGTTCTCTGTACAGATATATACTTCATACTTGACAACTCTCCCGGACTGTCTGGGAGGCTCCCAAATTAGATCTCTCGGACTCCCGAGAGAGCAGACAATTCTCTTCTCTTCTTAGTGAAGTGGGCAGAATGTGAGCCTCAATGACGCAATTCGCAGGGAATCGCGTTATTTTGCCACTGCCCTCGCGACAAAATGTTGATTTTGTCATGAGACGGGGCCAAAGTGCCGGGACCTGCTCCCTTCCGCCCTCCAACCACACCCCCTTTCCGGGATCTTCCGCAGATAAAAGAATAAAAGTTGGCAAGTATGATATACTTCTATATTCTGAAGATCAAAAGATTACTGACCACTCGAGATCTGCAAAACATTGCTTTGTTCCATCTATCCCAGACGGATACATAATGATATATTCTGTAGATTAATATATTACTGACCACTCTAGAGATCTATTCTAAACCCTTACAGATACTTATTGATGTGTTCTGCAGATCATTTGATTACTGATCATTATTCTTTAGATTGTACGCTCCTTTGAGCAGGGCTCTCCTACCTCCTGTTTCCAGCACTTTTAACTTTGCTCTCCTGCTACTCAGTCCTCCTCCTCTTGGACCTTCTGCCCTCTGACACCTCACTTTTCTCTGCATCTCTCAGTGGCTCTTAACCTGTCATCCGCGCCCACTCTCTTGGGCTCAGGTTACCAGCTTGTGCTGAATATCCCTCACCCTTTCTCTCTAGCTGCGCTTTGAGTTTCCGGAGTTATAATACTTATTGTTAATTGTACCGTGCTGTTTCACCTTGTATTGTACTATTGTTTGTTCTTGTATGGCGCTACGGACACTTTGTGGCATCCTATAAATAAAAATGTATATAATAATGATGATTACTGAGTATTCTAGTGATCTGCAGAGCATTGCTCTGCTCCATCTTTCCCTGACATATACCTATTGATATATTCTGCAGATTAATATATTGCTGACCAATATAGAGATCTGCCGTACATTGCTTTGTTCCATCTACCCCTGGCGGATACCTATTGATATATTCTGCAGATTAATATATTACTGACCACTCTAGAGATCTGCAGAACATTGCTCTGTTTTATCTACCCCTGAAAGATACCTATTGATATATCCTGCAGATTATTAGATTACTGACCACTCTAGAGATCTGCAGAACATTGCTTTGTTTCATCCAGCCCTGAAAGATACATATTGATATGTTCTGCAGATTATTAGATAGCTGACCTCTTTCGAGATCTGCAGAAAATGGGGTAACACAAGGAAAATGGCTTTATGCCAGCGCTGCTCATATTTTCATGGCTTGTAAATTATCATCGTCTAGAGAACCTTGCACTTACACTTAGGCGGTTATTCAATTATGTTTCCGGTCCGCTGTAACGCGCCGGAACGAACCGCAAAGGAAATCCACGGTATTGCAATAACGTGGATTTCGTGCGCACCCCATAGAGTTGCAAAGGAAAATCCGCGTTATTGCGGTACCGTATTACCGTCAATACTGCGCACTTTTCACTGTAACGCACATTACTGCGGACCGGAAACCTAATTGAATACCCTTCTTAAATTGTAAAGTTGTTGTTGTGTTAGATGCAGCCAGACAGAATTTATAACATGAGTGTTTTTTTATCAGTCTACGCCTATGGTGACATCACAAATGTGGATTGTACTGGAGCCTCGAAGGATACAGCACAGCGTAATGGTCTGTCGGAGGAAGGTAAGATCAGTGTATTCTCTATAAACAGGAATGAGGCAGCATCAAGTCTGTGAAGTTTCTATGTAATACGCATCATGCACGGGGTCTATTTCTAGCTCCAAGTTATCTTGTGAGCATTCTCCTGTGTGCTCTGGAGCACATTGGGCCACATAGTTTTTATTTTCTTTTTTTGATACATGCATACACTATTCATTATGTAATAAAATAAAATGCTAATTCACAACCCAATGACAGGTCTTCTGTAAATGTCCAAGTCGGTCACCACAATGTAATTCTGCCAATGGATGTGAGACTGGGTGTTTTCATTGGAACTTAGGCAAGATAATAGTTTTGGCTGCCCCCCTATGATCTGTCCATGCCGATATTCCTTTTCCATGTCATTCCCTTGCACCCTTACACCGTGACACTCTATTTACAGTACTTACCCTATACATACCACCAACATTATTTCTCCTTTTTCCACCTTGTGTTCAACATTATGACACATATATACGTATAGCCCCCGGGCAGTTAGCACTGTGCACACCTATGTCTCTAAACATAAACATAGAACTCTGTCCCATGCCATCCTCATTCAATCCACTACACAGTGTTACTCACAGACACAACAGAAATGAATTCCCAGATGCCCATTTCTCTCATCATCATATTCCCAAAGAAAACTCCACTCTACCCCCACGACATGTCCCAGCAATTGTAGAACTACAGGCCCCGGCATACCAGAAATGCTGGGATTTGTAGTTGCACAATACTAGTCTGTTTAATCCAACTACAAATTGCTCCCGCATGAAGAGTCAGAGGTGAATTGGGTGCATGCAGCTCCTCCCTTCACAACCAGAGCAGTGTGAACTGGGATACACCTCTCAAACAAAATCAGGACTGTCCCACCTGAATCGGGACAGTTGGCTGACTTTGTTGCTCTTTTCAGCCTGTTCTTGCAGGTTTGACTGTCTGTTTTGCCCGATCCTGGAATGTTGGGTCCTTGTTTGGAAAGAGGTAGGTACTAGCCTGACATTAAATAACTTTAATAAACAGACCTCACCCCAGCCCAACATTAATATCAAATTAATAGCATTCACATTTAATTAATAGGTCTATTGCCCCCCAAAAAGTCCGGACAATAATTTTATAACCCCACATGTAACAGAGATCCCTTATTGCATTAGCCACATAACATTAATACCCATACACCAGCCATCACGTAACATTAACCCTCCCAAGACAATATCTTATCCCTGAAAGCTGTTTGGTGTGCAGAGCAGAGATGGGGAAGTAGGAGGAGAGGATAGAAGACAAGAGGGGCAGGGTGAGAAAACAGAGAAGCTAATAGGGGGCTAGTCCCGGGGAATAGACCCGTCACCGTGAACCACAGCAATGATGGGGTCGACCCTCAGTAGGCCAGGGCCAGCCTGTTAATACCATTCAGCCGAGACAAGGGCCTGGGTCCCCCATGCTCTACTCATTCCTACATCTTCAAAACGGAGGTCCTACTCAGACCGAATTAGGGCCTCAAAGTGAAAAAAAATGATTAATCTGTGAGCTTGGGGGCAGGACCCACAATAGCTATGGGGTGATCCGACCCTGGGTGGTTTCACTATTATGCTGGGCAATCCTTTATACAGCTTATTTCTGTATGAAGTTTTTTCTGTTTGATCTACAAAATATTTAAAGACTCTAAAACTCATCTGTTAGATGCATGACCACTGTCAAAAGTCCATTTTCTTTCTAGGAGATATTGTTTCAAATATTGTTTTGAAATTTCTTTTAACAAGTCCTGATTATTTCTCTGTCTAGGGATTTTGGCATCTCATAAGATGGCTCAGATGGATGCTTTCAGGATGAGAAGTTACATACACCTCATAGAAAATGAAGCCAATTGCAGGAACATTGACCCCGTTATAATAGCTGCCATCATATCACGGGAATCTCGAGCTGGCGACATCCTTATTAATGGTTGGGGACACGATGGCAATACATTTGGTCTGATGCAGGTAAAAGAACGTTAGAATGATTCTTTTTCTTTTATTAAATTGTTGCATTCTTGAAAATAGAGGCATATTATTTATCAAACCATAATACTACAGTATGACTGTGCTGCAGTAATACTTGAAAATGCAACAAATGAGGTACTATGAAGTCCAACAAAAGGAAGCTAGAATCAATCAGGTGACAGAACTATGCAGGGAGTGATACAATGTATAATGTTAGTCAAACAGCACCTGCTCTGCTAAGGAGCCACTTCCTGTCTGAGAAGTACTGTAGCTGCTCCCTTCCTGTTATGTACACGTTCATGCATAGACACATACAGAGACATACATGACCCATCATTTAAATCATCCTGCCTGCAGATCTGTGTCTGTTCTCACTTACTCCCCCACTATCTTAGTAAAATAAGTCCAGTACTAAAAGTGAAGTTATAGGGGAAAGAAACATAATTATTACAAATCATAGGATAATAAAACAATAAGTTATTGTGACAGGAGCTTATACCATGATAGCAACAGTCTTTTCTTTTTTGAAAAACTTTATTTGGTTTTCAGATGATTAACAGTTTAAACAATTGTAACAAGAATATGCAGGAAGGATCATTTTTATTCTCAATAAATAGATTTCTCTATGAAATAAAGTCCGCCATCCCGTATTTATTTTTGATATTGGGGTCACTTTTCCTGGCGCACCCTATCTTGTAGTATTGTTGTTTTTTGTTTTACAAGGCCTTGAATGGGTTTGTGACAGGGACTGGACCCTTATTCATTGTTTTTTAGATTAATCTCTAGATTGGAGTGCTCAAGGTTTGTTGCTTTTATAATATGCACAATATAATATACGTAAAATTATAAGACAGGAACAAGGTAAAGTTGTGGCCTTTAAAACATGTTACCATAGGCAAACCGAGTGGTGTGTGTAGGGGGGGGGGGTTCCTAGTGCCTGAAAAACCCCCCTCCGAACCTGTATAATTGAGGTGGCTGGACCCTGCTGCCGCTTCACACAGCTCTGCTTGAAAAGGGAGAGCTGCGTGCACTTAACAGTAGTACACGCAGCTTTGCCCATGTATATTATGGGGATAGAAGGAGTTGGAGATCAGCCAAGCACTGTTTAGAATTATAGCCACGCCCCCATGCATGCTGGTCACGCCCACTGGTGACGTAGTGTGGAAACACCCCTCTACAAATCCTGCGTTTGCCCCTGGTTACGGCAATTGTGCAGACTCCTGTATGTTAGTGGTGAAGCTAGAATGACCTGACCAATGTGCTACACTGGCAGCCAGTTTCGTTTACGAAGTATGTTTTATTTTGCAACTTGTAAATGTGTTTCCACAGGTGTGTTTAACATACCATGAGAAAGTGGGAGAGTGGAATAGTGCGGAACATATTGAACAAGCAACCGGAATCCTCCAATACTCGATTCAAGAAATCCAAAATAATTTTCCACAGTGGAGCAGAGAGCAGCAGCTTAAAGGTCAGTACTTGTGAAACACAGAAGTAATACTGTGTAGAAGTAAGAAATATTTAAATTATAATGGAACAGTGCCCATTGGGCTAAATGATCATGGAATAGGGACTATGTGTTTGATTTTAACAGACAATAACTTTATAACTAAACCAGAAACGTAAAATGTACATGCCATAAAATTTGTATTCCGCCTCTCTCCAGGCTTTCCTATAAATAACACTACCTGTATATTCCTTTAGGCGGCATTGCAGCGTACAATTGTGGCGACATGAACGTCGATAGCTACAACGAAGTGGACAAGAAAACAGTGTCAGGAGACTACTCCAACGATGTTGTGGCCAGAGCCCAGTGGTATAAACAAAACTGGCATCTGCTCAGCCCATAAACAGTCAATTGACAACATTAAAAGTTCCTCTTCAGACTGAAAGACCCGACCCTCATACTGGTTTCTCCTCTGGGACACTCCCTTTGTACTGGGAAGATACCTGGGAAAAGTAGTCATCCACCCTGGACATCATGAATTGATGTAGTGGTATAGCACGGTGGCAATTGCCCATCGGTATGTACACCTTGTCTGGGTGGATGACTGATGTCTTTGTGACACAGAAGGAACAGGAAAAATTTAGGGGGTTTTCCATGTACTCAGAATCCCCCTGCACGGTCCAATCACGTGATCTGCTGGCTTCTAGGAACCTCCCAGTTATTATCTGCATTAAATAAGCTTAACACATTGGGGTTGACGTAGAGTGGGACATATGCCCGTTTGAATAGCGTATCTTGCATGAAATTAATCTGCACATGCTCAGAAAGTGGGGGCACGAACATTAGCCTATGTAGTCTTGCATAATTATGCCTGTGCCTGGAAAGGTGGGAAGGGACGTTCTATAGTTGGCCGAGCACAGTAACGGCACTTTTTTTTTTTTATAGAGTAATTTGTTTCCATTTTGCCGCCAACTCTGCATTGTCTAGTCTACAAATCACTTTCATAACTATCTGCCTATGTCCCCCTCCCCCCCCCCCCCCCAAGGCATCACAACCAATACAAATAAAGGTTACAGTTCTCTCAATAGAAACAGACATTGAACCAAAAATAGAACTCTAGTCTGTAACACATGAATAGAAACAAAAGCTGGCGATGCAGATTTTATAAAAATCTGGGGGGAAGGGACAGGATAAGGGTCATGAGGACTTGTGATCAGGTTAGCAGATAAGTGGAGAGGGAAGGGGTAGGCTATGTGGAAGAGAGACTAGAGGGGGAAAGCATTAGACAACAAAACGATTGGTTAGTGCTTTGAACAGGTTGAGACCAAATTTTAACATAGAGACTGAGAAGAGGTTGGATGTGATAGGAGGTCCAAGGGGCCAATACTTTGTGGAAAGATGCACAGCAGTTTCTCAGGATGCTTGTTATATGCTCTATTGGCACACGTGGTTGCAGGGGAACACAAGGAGAGGGACATTTTACAGGGGTGGATCAGTTTGAAGAGGACATGTCTTTTAAATTTTATCCTTGAAAATAAAAGCACAGCACACTCCTATATTACTTAAATTGCTTATAATTTTCACAGTCTGTGCAACAGCCCGATACAGAGAAACTTGTTTCCTGGTAAAAAAAAATTCAAAACACAGAAATTAAAATGATTTTTATTTTATGTGACATTGTATTGTAACGATATAATAATACATTATGATTTTCAAAATATACAAAAGTAAACAATGATTCAACTCTATATTTTGTCAAATACGCCATTAAACAAATATATAAACTCTTTAATGTGTGGTTTGTTTTATAAATTTTCTTTTTTGAGGTCAGAATAAGAAAGCAGTACATATTAGAGTGTGAATATAGCAAAATATACAATAAAAACAGCTTTAACAAGGGTATGTTTGAGTCTGATTCTTCTAACTTGAGAGAAGGGGGGAGGAATGCAGTCCTAGACAACCGCCTATAAAATGACAAAACAAGAAGAAACAATAACCAAATGACTTAAGATCGGAAACCATGTGACATTGGAAAGTATTAAGGGCAATGTATAGGTGATCCTTAACTACTAGCTTCTCGAGATGTTCACCTATAGCAGTACCCTTTCTGAGAAACTTGATTTGTTCAACAGTACTCAGTTGGCACCAGGACTTAAGCTTGAGTAGAAGTAGTGTTGATTAACAATTACCTGAGTGACTGCAAAGAACACTGTAGTAGTTACTGAGCAACCAGAGAGTGTAGTGTTGCAAACTGAGAGACAGACAGGGGTTAATGAAAATAACAGACAGGCCAAGGTCAGGAGTAGAGAAGACAGCAGTTCCTTTAAACAAACGAGAGGTCAGGGCAGGTAGAGATATACATATACAGATCCGTTTAACAAGCCAAAGGTCAGGAGTGGAGAAGACAGCAGAATCCTTTAAACAATCCGGGTCAAACAGTAAAAACAACAGATCAGAATTCAAGGCACACTAGCTCAAACAGGAACTATCACCAGAAAGAGGTTTATAAAAGCAGCAGCACTAATCAGAAATTGCAGAGAGATTGGCTTCATAAGTGTGGCAAGTGATTGCACAGCTGCTTAGCAAGCAGAATGCTGGTATTTGATTGGACATGCAGTAGAGGACCACCACATAACTAAATATAGGAGGGCACATACTGTCACTGGCTGTCTGAAATAATGCCAGTAATATGATCAGACAGACAGTGGTGATCACAATACACAGGATACATCAAGGTGCAACCTGCTGCTGCCTGACAGAGGAGGATGCCGGCTACTGTTGCTAGGAAACTGACCCGCGTCCTATAGCGTTCACCGTGTTTCTTAACAGGTGGTAAAGAAGAGCAGTACGGAATTAGCGTCGGACCCTCCCATCATACATGGCCCTCATGAGACTAGAAATGCACAATTTACTGCTGTAGAGTATGACTGTGGCTTTCCTTAAAAATCCATGGGATCCAGACTTATCCAAAAATATGTCTCTTGTTGTGAAGGTAACATTTGTTTTTTTCCATTGCCTTGATATGCCAGATATAGTTTTTGAGCTCTAGAGTAATATGGGGTCTTTTTTTTTTTCCAATTTCTGGCCAATCTGTGGCCAAAATTTCTTAGAGTATATAGGAAGGTTTTGGGAAGGGTAATAAGGTCCAAGGGACATTTGAGATTGATGTGAAGTTACACTAATTATTATTAGCAGTAGCTTCAACTAGATATGTTTTAGAGGTTATAACATTAATTCCAGCTAATTCTGCAGGTGCTTTTATTTTGCAGATCAAATTATTTTGCCTGAAATCTCTGTGATTATTATTTAGTATTTAGCATTTTCTTAAAATATACTGTAATTAATGTTGAGGAATTTAGCAATTAAAGTAGATCTGTCAGTCTGCTCTGATGTTATCTGGATTAAACACATTTTGCAGGACATTTACTTAGAGGTGGAGTTGGCTTTGATTCAGTGATCAGTGCATTGTGGGACTGTGCATAGTAAGATTATAGGACACTTCTGCATTGCTGATGTAACACCAGTGTCTCCCAGTACTTCCAGCTCCAGTGTTCTCACTGCAAATCATCACGGCATGGTGACGTTGGACCCTAAATTCACCATCTCACCTTCTGTAGAAAGGTCCAAGCTTTATACAAATACGAGTTACTTCTGCAGCTCCCTGTGCCTCGCAAGAAGGTACAGTGACAGAAAAAAGTGTTTGATGTGAAATGAGTTGGGGGGATTTGGCTGGAGTGAATCCTACCACTTTCTACTTGCTACCCACCTAAGCAAACCGCGTAACTGCAAACATGAGTCTGGTTGAGAAATTACTAGAGGGAAACAGAGCACAGGAAGAGGTTAAGCAGTGAGATTAGTATAACATTCAGAGTGGAAGAAACCGAAACACATACAAGGTACTCTCATAAATACTATTACTCTGCATTCATACGAGAAGAACACACTGCTACATTCAGTTGGGGTCAAACAGAGCACAGGAAGAGGGTAAGCAGTGAAATTAGTATAACTGCCGGAGTGGAAGAGACTGAAACACATACCAGGTACTGTCATAAACATTGTTTCTATGAATTTATAATGTACAACCCCTAAACAGGGACACATCACAGAGTTTGTGTGATATTTGGGCAATAACGGATGGTGTCGTACAATATGTAAAAGGGAATTTTGACATTTAAATTGGTGATCCCAACTTGTGTGTTAGTCTGCGTGACCACTTAACATGTTTTTAATCTATATACCTTTCTGTTCATTAAATGTATAAATGGCTCCAACATAGTTCATAGCTTTGTATGAAAGGGGAAGATTTAAAAGTCACTGATACAGCCGACCCATGTTATGTAACGAGTCTGGCTCATGAAAGCTTGCAGTCCACATGTTCTTGCCTTGTATGTAGTTACAAAGAATAAATATGAAGCCAGTATTTGCTGCATGGATACTTGTCATCAGCGACCTGTCCTGGGTTCCTTCTCTCCAGAACCGTCATAGGCTCTAGTAAGAGTGTCTGTGTAATGGACTCTTAACCCTTTCACTGCCCTGAGTCTGTGTCAGATCTGCCCAGAAGGTAGCCACATCATTTTTCACATGTTCACATTGTGTTATTTTCATCGGGAATAACTTGTATTACTTATCACTATTCTATATATGTCTGTTTTTGGACAAATAGGGCTTTCTTTTCTTTTAAAGCCAAGTAAATATATGTTTCATTTATGGGTGTTCTATGGTGAAAAACATGCAAAATGTTTAATACACATGTTCATGATTTCCTCCATTGCTACTTTAATGAAATTGTCTCCATCCACAAGCTAGTGTATTCTCTTTACTAAACATTTGGTGTACTATATAGTCCACTTGCGATTTTCTCTTGACTAAAGCCAGGGTTCACTTATACTGCTTATCCTCTTGGACCTCTCCACAGCCTTCAATACCATGGACCACCCCCTTCTGTTGCAGACTCTTCTTTCTCTCGGCCTCTCTTGCTTTGTCCTCGCATGGTTCACCTCTTATCTCGCCAACCTATCCACTTCTGGTTCATGCCCCCCTTTGCCCTCCCTGTTGGAGTCCCTCAGCGCTCTGTTCTTGACCCTCTACTCTTTTCACTGTACACTACCTCCCTGGGTGATCTCATGCCTTCCTTTGGTCTCCAGTATCACCTTTACACCAATGACATCCAATGCTACCTCTCTTCTCTTGATATCCCCCCTTTCTCTCTCGTGTGTCTGACTGCCTTTCCACCATCTCATCTTGGATGTCCTCACATTTTCTCAAAATTAACATTGCCAAAACCGAACTCAATGTCTTTCCTCCTTCTAGATTTTCATCCCACCTTGATATCTCTATCACTCTGTCAACACCATCATCTCATCTGTTCCCCAACTCCATTACTTGGCCATCACCGTCGACTCCTTCCTCTCTTTTGTCCTCCACATTCAATCTCTTGCCCAATCCTGTTATTTCCAATTTAATATCACCTGCCTCTGGCCCTTCCTATCTCAGGATGCCAAGAATACCATTATCCATGCAGTCATCATTTCCCATCTTGATTACTGTAACCTTCTCCTCACCTGCCTACCCCGCCCCCCTTCGTTCTATACTCAACGTGGCTGCGGAACTTATCTTCCTTTCATGCTGCTGTTCTCCTGCCTCCTCTCTCTGCCTTACCTTACATTGGCTCTCCTTCCTCTACAGAATCCTTTTTAAAGTCCTCACCCTTCCTACAAGACCCTCTCCCACTCCATTGCTCCTTACCTCTCCAACCTCCTCTCCATTCACACTCCTGACCCTTTCCCTGCTCTCGGCCAATTACCGTCACCTCTCTTCCACTCTGGAATGACCTCCCCTACTCTATCCGACTGTCCCCTAATATGTGCACCTTCAAACGGGCACTTAAAACTCATCTGTTTCTCAAAGCTTACCAGCCATCCACCTAACAATCACTCCATGCTTGATCTCCTCACCTCTTTCTTCCCCTGCCCCCTCTTTATCGCTCCTCTTGTGCTAGATCCCATCTACTGACTCCCCATTGTGCCTGCTGTCTGGTTGCCCACCCTTTAGGAAGGAAGCTCGTATGATCAGGGCCCTCTTCCCTCCTGTCTCTATACCTATTCTTCCGCTCCAACTTCACTCAGAGATAAGGGGGGCATCCTAACAAATCTTGAGAGAGACCCTTACTTCATGTAGTAGGAGACTGACAAGTATATATGGTTTTATACTATTAACTCTGTTAAAACCCCCTCGAAAATCTCTCCAGAATAAGAGAACGCCTCTGTAGACCACCCAATTCATTATTTAGTGGCAACACATGTCTTTTTTATCGTTCCTCTCCTTTTTACTACTGCGGATAAAGAAGGAAGAAAGAAGCAAAAACTCTTATATTTAATAAAGTGGTAAACTAGGATTTGGGAATAATTTTATTCAATTAAAGATTATTTTAAAATTGTCTGTGTTTTTTTTTTTACTCTTTTATTATAATGTTTAAGAGGCTTAGGGACCCTGGTCCATTATACTGGCACCAAGGTCCCAATTTCTTTCATTACCCCAATCCCCAGCACTTTACAGCACAAGGGCGTTTGTCTCTGGGTGGGAGGCAGGGCTGGATTAACGGAATGGAGGCCCCTGGGCTAATGGGGCCCCCATTCCCCCGTGAGGCCCCCCTCATTAGCAGCCTGGCCCCCATGTTAGCCGACCGCCCCCCCCCCCCTCCCCTCCAAGCGCTTACCTTCTCTCCTGTCACTGCAGTCCTCCTTCCGCGGCGCGCTGTAAGCTCCTTACTGAGGAGATCTCGTGACACTCTTGCGAGATCTCAGTAAGGAGATTACTGAGCGCCGGAGAAGGAGGACTGCAGTGACAGAGCTCAGCTTTGATCGGGCCGGGGGCTCCCCCGTCCCCGTCCCGATCAATACCTCTGCTGAACTCTGTCAAGGGCCCCCTGGATGCCCGAGGCCCCTGGGCTGTAGCCCAGTTAGACCTCGGGTTAATCCGGCCCTGGTGGGAGGGCACACTATTTTTGCTGATAGACATGGGGGGCGGGCTGTTGTATGCAGACCTCCCGCCCACTCATAAGAGACAACAGTCCATCTAGCTTCAGGTTGGTTTTCACCACATTTTTCACACTGTATCTGTACCTATAATTTTGTTTTCCAAAATGATTTAGTTGAAAAGGATAATCGACATTTTTCTGGACACCTCCCATCTGGTCACCATTTTCTCATTCCAGCATTCAAGATTTCTCTCGTGAAGCCTCCTTTCTCTAGAAAGAACTGCTCCTTCCTACTCATGCCCATCTCTCCTCTTGGTGTTCTTGTCCCCTCACCCTATATTCCCTCTCTGTGTCTCCTGTCAGTCTCCCCCACCTCTAGATTGTAAGCTCCCTTGAGCAGGGTCCTCTTTCATCATGTCCTTTTCCTCCTGTTTACCTCTGCCCCCGGTCCCCATTCTCCTCTTCGCCACTTGGCTCCTGCCACTGTCTCTCTACTTCTCCCTCACCTTTACATCTCCATCTTTGTCCATTGTGGTCCATTGTGCAATATGATGTAGCACATGTCCTTGTGTTTCAAACTCCCATTGTCCTATAGATTGTAAGCTTGCGAGCAGAGTTCTCTTACCTCTCTGTATGTATGTATTACCCAGTATTGTCTTATCAATGTTTGTTCCCAATTGTAAAGCGCTACGGAATTTGCTGGCGCTATATAAATAAATGTTGATGATGATGATAATGATGTCCTGACCCTGTTAGTAGCACCCACACTTCAGCACAGGTTCAGCCTCCAATTCTCTCCCCTTCATCCCCACTCTCTGAGCACTGGTAGTCACTTTCACCTCTTTGCCTGTGCACCTGCTCTCTGCTTAGTTCGAAATTTTTGTTCTGCGCATTATTTGTACTTTTATTTGTACTTATTTTCTATACTTATTGCACCTTGTCTTTGTTCTGCTTGTATTGTTTTGCATTGTTACCCTCCACGCTCTATGTACGGCGCTGCAGAACTTTTGTGGCGCTTCATAAATAAATGATAATAATAATAAAGGACATTTACTTAGAGGTGGAGTTGGGTTTTCTTGCAGTGATCAGTGCATTGTGGACTGTACATAGTAACATTATAGAACACTTCTGCATTGCTGACTGTGGTATGATGAAACACCAGCGTCTCCCAGTACTTCCAGCTCATGTTCTCACTGCACAGCATCACAGCAACATGCAGTGAACCTCAATTCACCATCTCGCCTTCTGTAGACAGGTTGGACAAAGGTCCAAACTGGGACGTCAGATATGAGTTCATTCTGCTGCTTACTGTGCTATTATTATTGTATTTTACCTGCTTAAAAATATGACCACACTGAAAAGTAGGAAAATCAGAAGCAGAACACTAATAAAGAGAAATGTAGAAAAATCAGAAGCAGACAGCACATTGTGAACTAGCTCAGGGTTGTAGCTGTAGTGTAGATAGTGATAAGCACTTCTCGGAAAAGCTGCAATGAGAAGAAAACACTTCAATATTCAGCTGGTGCCAAACAGAGGATGGGAAGCAGTGAGATCAGTATAACAGACAGAGTGGAAGAAACTGAAACACATACAAGGTACTGTCATAAATACTATTACTCTGTATTTATAACGTACTATTAACCCCTAAACAGACAGACACATCACAGAGTTTGTGTGATATTAGGTCAATAACTGACAATGTGTAATACAATATGTAAAAGGGAATTGTGACATCTATATTAGTGAACGGTACAAAATGCCAACTTGTGTGTTAGACTGCGTGACCATTTAACATGTTCTTAATCTATTTACATTTCTGTTCATTACATGTATATAAATGGCTCCAACACAGTCCGTAGCTTTGTATGAAAGGGGAAGATTTAAAAGTCACCGATGCAGCCGACAGATATCGTGTAACGAGTCTGGCTCATGAAAACTATTAACCCTTTCACTGCCCCAAGTTTGTGTCAGAACTGCCTCTCAGGTGGTCCCATCATTTTTCACATATTCACATTGTGTTGTGTTCACCGGGAATATCTTGTATTACTTCTTAAATTTCTAAGGGGGATTTCAATTCCCTGCGTTGTTCTAAAGAACGAGGGCAGCGCACTCTTCTCGTATTATGGTAATAGTGCGCATTATTACCGTTACTATGGTATTTTTAACATGGATTTTTGCTTGTGGCTCTTTTGTGGGGACTGAAGCACCCCATTTGTCAGGACATCAGACTGACAGTGACTGGATTAACTGTACTCCGATTAGCTGGCAGACTGTCTTTGAATTAGATTGCATGATCAAAGTTTCAGGAACTGACATTCCACAGTTTCACCGCTATTATGGATCTCTTACCAGCCTCCGGCCTCTGGTGGACACATGAGTTGTCTAGTGAATGTCTCCGTAAGAACATTTGTTTGTTTGCTTTCTTTGCATTCTTTTAGAATGTTTGTATTTATTCCCTAACAACCATACCCCCTGTTTTATAGTGTTCTGTTATCTTGTGCACTTCTGATTTTTAAAACTCATTTTTTCAGGGTTCCTGCTTTTGTCCGCTCT
This sequence comes from Mixophyes fleayi, assembly GCF_038048845.1. Lineage (NCBI taxonomy): Eukaryota > Metazoa > Chordata > Amphibia > Anura > Limnodynastidae > Mixophyes > Mixophyes fleayi. The sequence goes on along the minus strand of NC_134407.1, from coordinate 201,575,542 downwards.
GTTATTCTGTCTCATTCTGTTATCTGGGTTTGCCTTGTTGTCCACTGGTTTTAAATCAATCAAAATCGCCATAAGTTGTCCAAAGAATGTTTATTCATCTCTGATCAGCAAATTGTGCTGATTTTAATTGATTTTTAGTGATTTAAATTAAGTCATTTACCAGCAGTGTTCTCTAGATATTACAGTCTTTCCCTTTCATTTCAATGGAATTTTACAGCATGTGCTTATCAGCTTACGTTTTTTGTGAGTGTGAATGGAACACAGCAGGAGACCAGCAGGGAGCAGGATAAAGATAGGGACAATGCACGGACACTGCGCATCCTGGTGCCGAGTACAGAAGCAAGGTCCAATGAGAGGGATAATGGGCTGAGAACAGGGTTGACAGAAATCTGAAATAGGCTAGGTTCAGGACTGGCAGAAATCTGAAACCGGCTAGGTTCAGGACTGACAGAAATCTGAAACAGGCTAGGGTCAGGACTGGCAGAAATCTGAAACAGGCTAGGTTCAGGACTGCCAGAAATATGAAACAGGCTAGGTTCAGGACTGGCAGAAATCTGAAACAGGCTAGGGTCAGGACTGACAGAAATCTGAAACCGGCTAGGTTCAGGACTGGCAGAAATATGAAACAGGCTAGGTTCAGGACTGGCAGAAATCTGAAACAGGCTAGGTTCAGGACTGGCAGAAATCTGAAACAGGCTAGGTTCAGGACTGCCAGAAATATGAAACAGGCTAGGTTCAGGACTGACAGAGAACTAGAACAAAGTTTCAGAGCAGGCTGAGGTCAGGGCTGGCAGCAGACAAAAGCAGGGCAGTTATAGGTGTGGGATAAACTCAGGGAGTCAGTAAAATTCACAGCAGGATTTGCAGGAACAAACACACAGTGGGTCAGACAGAGCTATAACCAGGACAGGGGTCGAGAGAGAGAGTTATATAAAGGTGGAACAACCAATAGGAATCATGCACTCCCATAGATTTAATTAGCCTGCACCTGTGCTCAATAGAAAGGCTAAGCAGCTGATGCTTAGCAACCAGACAGACACAGGAAAATCAGTGAACAGAGCTGGGACATTGCTTGCCATTGTCTTAGCAACCAACTGAGAGCGAGGTGGTGACACCCGCCACTGTTTCTAACAATTAACAATGATTCACTTATTCACTGTTCATGTGGGATCAGAGCAATGAGTCCATGGATTTATCTTTACTGCCAGCCTATCACATGTGGCCAGTGTGGAAAACTGATTGTTATTGGCTGGTGGTAAAGGGGTGTCTGGGTTACTCCCTGCTTTCATTATTTAGTGGCAGCACATGTCATTTTTCTCGTCCCTCCCCTTTTTACTACTGTGACTAAAGAAGGAATAAAAGACTATTTAGTTTGTAATAAAGTGGTAAACTGGTATATTGGCAATAATTTTATTAAATTAAAGATTATTTTAAAATTGTCTAGGTGGTTTTGTTTTTTTGTTTTGTGTTTTGTTTTGGTTTTGTGTTTAATATCAAGAGTCTTGGGGACCCTGGTCCATTACACCGGCACCAAGGTCCCAATTTCTTTCATTACCCCACAACTCAGGTTTAGGAAGAGCCTCAGAACATTTCAGCACAAGGCCGGTTGTCTCTGGGTGGGAGGGAACACTATTTTAGCAGATAGACATGGGGGGCGTGTTGTATGCAGACCTCCCACCCACCCACAGAGACACCAGTCCATCTAGTCTCAGGCTGGTATGCACCAAATTTTTCACACTGTACCTGTGTCTAAATTTTTGCTTTCCAAAATAACTTAGTTGGAAAAGATAATCGACATCTGCATTTTTTTGAACATTGGTACATTAAGTATTACTGTCTCTGAAATTTGGCGCTAGTATTATGTTTTAAACTTCTTATGTCTCATGTTCTTACAATTTGCTGTAATTAATGTACTGCCATTAATTCAGCAATTAAAGAAGATCTGTCATTCTGTAATTATTTTTTATATTTTAGTGGAATGTCCCCTTTGAACGTATCTGGAATAAACTCATTCTGCAGGACATTTACTTAGAGGTGGAGTTGGCTTTCTTGCAGTGATCAGTGCATTGTGAACTGTACATAGTACGATAATAGGACACTTCTGCATTGCTGGCTGTGGTATGATGAAACACCAGCGTCTCCCGACACTTCCAGCTCATGTTCTCACTGCACAGCATCACAGCAACATGCAGTGAACCTCAATTCACCATCTCGCCTTCTGTAGACAGGTTGGACAAAGGTCCAAACTGGGACTTCAGATATGAGTTCATTCTGCTGCTCACTGTGCTATTATTGTATTTTACCTGCTTCAAAATATCACACTGAAATGTAGGAAAATAAGAAGCAGAATACTATCACAGAGAAATGTAGGAAAATCAGAAGCGGACAGCACATTGTGAACTAGCTCAGGGTTGTAGCTGTAGTGTAGATAGTGATAAGCACTTCTCGGAAAAGCTGCAATGAGAAGAAAACACTGCAATATTCAGCTGGTGCCAAACAGAGGATGGGAAGCAGTGAGATCAGTATAACAGCCAGAGTGAAAGAAACCGAAATACATACAAGGTACTGTCATAAATACTATTACTCTGCATTTATAATGTACTATTAACCCCTAAACAGGCAGACACATCACAGAGTTTGTGTGATATTAGGGCAATAACTCACAATGTGTAATACAATATGTAAAAGGGAATTGTGACATCTATATTAGTGAACGGTACAAGATGGCAACATGTGTGTTTGACTTCATGACCATTTAACATGTTTTTAATCTATATACCTTTCTGTTCATTAAATGTATAAATGGCCCAAGAACAGTCCTTAGCTTTGTATGAAAGGGGAAGATATACTTTTTATTTCCTCATGGGACATAATAATAAGGAACACTTGCATAATATTCATGCTGATGTGTCAGCTAATTTATGGTTTACTATGACAGCTATGAACTGGGATTTATTAAATGAATGAGGTTTCTTACTCTATAACAGACTGTTAATGTTTTTAATTTATTCTACTATTTAATAAATGTAATAATAGTTTTTATGAACAGTGCTCTCTTTTATTTTGTTTATGTGCGATAAGAGGAGTCCCCACGTTCTCATGAAAATTTTGACACCATACCTAGAGGGGAACCCGTATTTTTTTTTTAAAAAAATATACATTTTATTAGTAACATCTTATCTTGAACAGCATTACAAAATATAAAACTCTTGAAAGGTACAATAGTAAGATGACAAATGCACATACAAATTTAACAGTGTGTATAGCACTTTTTCACATAGCTTTTACAAAACAAGTTCAGCTTCATATGAACATGGTACCATGAAGATGTTATTTTGTTTTAAATTATACAAATAACGGGGAAAAGAGGAAGAAGAGGGGGGGAGGGGGGAGGGACAAGGCAAAAAAGGGGGGAAGGAGAAAGAACAGATTGGGAGGGTTAGGGGAAGGAAGAAGGAGTTCACGCCTTTATATTTTTAGCAGGAGATAATAGTTCAATCTAGTATTTCTAGTAATGGATAGGGTTTGACTAAAATTGGAGCAACGGTTGGTTGCAATACGAAGCCCAAGGAGACCAGACCTTGTTGAAGGACACGGAGGAGCCCCTAAGCACACTGGTGATGTGTTCCATCTGATAGGTGTGCCAGATCCGACTACAGACCATTTGGAGCGTTGGAGGAACGGAGTTCTTGACAGGTAGCTGCGCTGATTATATGCAGAAGAAGCTTATGGGTGTGTGTTGGAAGGTCTGGGAGAGGTAGAGGCAATAATACGTGCTTAGGATCGGAGGGCACGGGAGTATCGAGGACAGCCGTTGCTAATGCGAGAACTTCTGTCCAGAATGGGCACAGTCTGGGACAGTCCCACCATGTGTGTATGAAGGTGCCTGTATGGCCACAGTCTCTCCAACATGTTGGACTTGTTTGAGGGTATATGATGTGAAGCCTAGAGGGAACATAATACCATCTATGTAGCAATTTAATGGCGTTTTCTTTGGTACGGACATTTATGGAGCAACGAGCTGTCCACTCGTAGATGTCCGACCATTCTCCTGGGTCTAGGGATGCTCCCAAATCTGCCTCCCACTGTGTCTGAGAACGGTCCTTGGTCTCCGTGGAAGTGGGGAGTAAGGCATTGCCGTATTTTTTTTTTTTTTATGGCACAATCACCCTAGTGAATCCACGGGACCGTGAAAGACATGTATCAGGCGCTTGTAACGTAGGATAATTGCATACTATTCAGAGTCGCAAGTATCGTTAGATACATACAGCTCGGGATACTAAGTAATTTACTTAAAGCAAATTACATTGTGTGTTTTGGGCAGACGTTTACTTCCAGGCACCACCACAGAGTTACCAGAAGCCCCATGATCTGAATGTAGCATTGATCAAGACTGTATTGGATACACCACTCAGTTTGTTCATACTTAATTTTCCCATCCTCTAATGCAGCCACTTTAATAGCAATTTAAAGTATTCCATCCAACAGCAGCTTACAATTTACATAGAAAATCCCCATAACAACCCGTGTACAGAGTGGTTCTATCACAAGCAGCAGCTGCTTAGAGTAAAGAGATAATCGGTTTGGATAGGGAATAAAGTCAGTTGCATTGAGACTAGTACCAATTCAAACAGTGTCTTAAAAGCTGGGCAGTGTTTTATAGGGTGTTTTACAGAGGCGTTCTCTTATTCTGGAGAGATGACGAGGGGGTATTAACAGAGCTAATATTTCAATACAGTATATATTGGTCAATCCCTTACTGCATAAGGTAAGAGTCCCTCTGCAGGATGGTCAGGATGTCCCCCGTCCCTTCGAGTCACATGACTGACTGTGAAAGTATTATAATTTGGAGTGGATATGGGTCTTTATGAAGAAGGCTTCCCCATATTTAGGAGGGTAGCAGGCATTTACCCTGCTTTTCTAATTACAATATTTTTGCCTTTCTTGATAGAAGGACCGATTAATTCATCTAATTCTAAAAAAGTAGAGTTTTTTTTGATGATCTGTCAAATCTTTGTTGCATGATTGTTAGATTGATGAAGCCCATCAATCTATCTTTCTCTTCGATCTCTCAAGTTGTTCAATTTCCCTATATGCTTTATCCAGAACATATTCAGGATAGTTTTTGTTTGAGAACGGACTGACAGAGCTTTTCTGTATGTTTCTTGAAATCTTCTGGATTGGAACAATTAATTTTCATACGGAGAAATTGGTCCTTAGGGACATTAGTTTTCATATTCTGGAGTGGTCACTTATAAAATGCAAATAGTTTATACACTTCAACATAGAGCTGTCCCAGACGCTGGTAAACATACGGCAGCACTTGTGGGCCATATTCTTAGCGCAGCTAAAACCGCAGTGGCAGCAACCTGGAAAAAAACAGATCCCTCCACTTTAACTGAAATCATAAGCAGAATATAGCAAACTTATCGTTGTGAACATATTACTAGTATAATAAATGATAAACCCATTAAATTTCGAAATACCTGGCAACCTTGGCTGACTATCTATGGAACGGATCAACCAGAGACCGATCAAAGTCAAAGTCCTAGTTAAATGAAAAGAAAGATATTATGACCTCGATTGCAAAAGGATTTTCTGATCACTTAGCTGGTGGCGAGATGCCGGGCTGAGTTTCCCTTCCCCCCCCCCCCCCTTGTCCTTTTACTCTCTTTCTGTCTTCCTTTTTTCCTCCTTCAATTCATTTGATATTTAACATAACAATGTTCTTATTAGTTTACATTTATTAACAAAATGTTTGTTTTATAGTCTAACCTGTATGCTATTGTAACTGTAAAATTGTCAATAAACTATACTTTAAAAAAAAAAAAAATGCAAATATTTATACAGATCCACTTCCTTTAGAAAATGTTTCGGTAATAATTATATTACCATTTACCTTCAATGTGATATCCAAATAATAAACATGTGAAGTGCTATAAGTGCAAGTAAAACGTAAACCAAAATCATTGTGATTCAAATGTGATAAAAAAAGAAGAAAGAAGTCTCATCACCATTCCACACAAAAAATAAATCTATAAACCTGCCATAGAGGACCAGATTTTACCCGAACAGGGAACCCCTTATGAACTGTTCCTCAAACAATCCCATATAGAGGTTAGCAAAGCTTGGGGCGAACCTAGTCCCCATGGCAGTCCCCAGTGTCTGTAAATAATAAAGTGAATCAAAAATTAAATAATTGTGCTGAAGGATAAACAGAATTGACGATAAAGTGAACTCACAAATGATGATCCATGTTTGTATCATTTGTATTATTGCACGTGGCCGTTGTGTGTGCTTGAAGTTTTAACATTGTTCAGAGTGCGAATAGAAATGGAACAAAGAGGCACAAAACAGGTTTCATTTAAAGTGTAGGATGAAACCAAGAGAGCACCATCTATGAGCTGCTGAAAAATTTGCATGCCCACTTTTGCAGAGTGAAACTGACCATACTCTCTATAGCGAGGCACGCCTGTGAGAATACGTCTTCTCCACCTCTTTATCTTACTTCAATAATCTTACTTTAAAGACTGGGTCATGTCCTGATCTGTTGTGCTAGTGATATTAGAATTTTTAATATAAACAATAAGCCCTGTATCCTAAGCTATACTATATATATATATATATATATATATATATATATATATATATATATATATATTCTAATATTTTGCCTCAAATATTTTATTTTTGTAACAACTGCCACCTCGCTACCACACTGATTGCCTCTTCCCATTCTCGCCTCCAGGACTTCCCCCTCCAGTGGAGCCCTATCTCCCACTCCCTATCAGGTTAGTCTCTACTCTCCAAGGCTTCAAGCTTGCCCTTAAAACATATTTCTTTATTCAACTCTACCAGCCCTAACTTCTTTGCCTCGGCTATCACCTCCACCCATCACTCGGTGTCAGCCTATTTGTGTGTTCCTTGTCCCCGTGTACGCTCTCACTAGCAGGGCCCTCTATCCTCCTGTTCTCTGTACCTCTAGGCGTGCTTCCCTAGCACTGTGTTCTTAAGTCCAGGCCTAGTTCACATTGGACATTACCATCAATTGTATCAATATATAGCTTGATCTGCATTATCAAGTTGTCTGTGTGTAATATGTTTAATCACTTGGTGTTTGTATTGTTTTGTTCTTCATGTATTATGTATTCTGTTATGCATTGTTGCTGTCTGTTTATTGTATATTACTGTAAATGTCATGTATGACACTGCAGACCTTTAGTGGTGCCTTATAAATAAAAGATAATAATAATAATAATAGCTGCCAGATTCCACAGCTTCACCGATCTAGTGGATCTCTTACCAGTCTGCGCCCTCCGGTGGACACATGAGTTGTCTAGTCAATTTTTCAATAATAATATTTGTTTGTGTGCTTTCTTTCCATACTTTTGCCTTTAATCCCCAACAATCATACCTCCTGTAACTGTGTTCCCTTTGTTATATAGTATTCTGTTACTCTGTGTTCACCCCTGTTTTTTAATACCACGAGTGAACGCAGTTTTGTTCTGTGTGCCAGTGAGCGCAAAGGACACTTACTACAGCCTGCGATTTCTGGGAGCTAACTGAGCAGGGGAGGGGAGTTTGGCAGTAGCCGCAGTACTATGTGGGCAAACTGAAGTACACATAGCAACTACCGAATGCAGCCCTGCGCATCTCAAAGTAACTTGCTTCTATGCCGTATTTCTTGCACCAGCTATAGAGCTAGTCTGAGTCCTGATCAGTAGTGATGACAGTATTGTACGCATGCTAAAACATGTTTTTGCAATCTTGTGCAACTGTAAAAATGTATTTTAGTAGTCATTAAGATCATCCTAAAAAATGTATTTCATGGGGAAAAAAAAATATTAAAAAACTTTTTATTTTTTTTTAACTGTTTTATCACTAATGCCTTCACTAATGCCTTTATTATTAACAGGCGACATTAATTCAAGCTGTTTTTTGAACGTATCATGCAGTGTTCTGTGTACTAGAGGACAGCAGACCTGCCCTCAATTTCAAAAGCACATGTATCTTGAGATCCGTGCCTTGATGAATTCGGGCAAACGCAAAACCTAAATACGTGTGTAATACTGAATGCGGGTTGCACTCAGAATATGTGCCTTAATTAATGAGGCCCAGATTTGGTGCAGCACGGTGGCTAAGTAGTTAGCATTTCTGCCACACAGCGCTGGGGTTATGAGTTCAATTGCCGACAATGGCCTTATCTGTGTGGAGTTTGTATGTTCTCCTCGTGTTTGCGTGGGTTTCCTCCGGGTGCTCCGGTTTCCTCCCACATTACAAAAACATAATAGTAGGTTAATTGGTTGCTATCAAAATTGACCCTAGTCTGTGTCTCTCTCTGTCTGTCTGTCTGTGTGTGTTAGAGAATTTAGACTGTAACCTCCAATGGGGCAGGGACTGATGTGAATGAGCTCTCTATACAGCGCTGCGGAATCAGTGGCGCTATATAAATAGATGATGATGATGATGATGAGTGTTCAGAGACCACACTTTAAAATAAGGAACATCATAAAAAAACCACTCTGTACACAAGGGTGAGTGATGGATCAATGCTAGGAAATAACGTGCACAATGTTTGTACACGGATCTGTCACTCTACCTACAGAATGAACGCTGGTATATAGGTTGGCATGAAAGTGCACATATAATATGGACGTCTGTTTGTGGGACTTACTGTTCAGATGGGTCCAGGACATTTAGCAAGTTTATTAAATTAGCCTGTGAGACATATTCTGTAACAAAAATGCTTTTTCTTTCTTTGTTACCCGTTAGTTTCTACACTATAGATTCTGAATACATTTATGTTAAACACAGAGCTGTGTGTCCCCAGAATGAGGTGTACAGAATAACTAATGTCTTGGTTTCTGTGTCTTCCAGCAATTGACGGCAGAACTGGAACGGATCCCAGATGACACAAGGTGAGAGATGAATATAACCGGATTTTAAGCAGCATGTAACAGGGAGTGACTGGGAGTATTGTCTGTGATTTTACCTGAAGTAAAACCTGTAGCTTATTACCACAAATGTTTAATGTCGATTTAAAGGGCCGCTAAACGTAAATATAAGTTGTTTTCTGAAAAAGAGATGCTAACAATATTCATTGAGTGATTTGGGGGTATTTTCTTATACGCAGCAGTAAGTAACAACCATTCCCTCAGAGTCACGTTTTTCAGAAAATTGCTGAAAACAGAGGACAATAGCTTGCACTAAGCTTCAGAGCAAATGTAAATATACTGTGATATAGCCTAAGTTATGTGGCACATTTACTTAAGTAGCCACTTTCCACAGATTTATGTAATGTAGGTGCTCCCTGCAGTGCATGTACCTACCGCCCGCTCAGAGGCTAGCTCAGACTTTTCCCCTTACTGCCCCCTGTGGGTTGGAATGTGGAAAGGGACCATACACATTTTGAAAACCAGGCTGCCAGTGGGACAAGTGTATCCATACAGTTCACATCGCCATTGTTTTTAATAAGTGTGTGACAAACCATCTCTTGACTGGTATATTGAACACCTCCATCAATAAAACTTGACATTGTCCCTTAGATGTTTCACACAAGATGACAGCCCATGTCTTGGGGGTTATTACTGTCACCCTGTTCTCCCCATCAGGTGTTCTGATCTGCGTGAATCTGGTCATCGCCAGGCTCTATTGTTATGCTCAGATGTCCTGGCTTTACAATCTTACTAGCCCAACTTGTTGACTTGACAGTTTTGGGCTTGGACCACTGTCAATCAGCATGCCCATAAATAGACTGAATGTCTCTGCAGTTCTTTATGACTTTCACTAATCTAAGAACTGTTAGTCTGTGTGTGTTTGTCCCTCTCTCTCTCTTGATGAGCTTGAACTTGCACTCAACATAAATACTACTCATGCCTTAATAGAGTAGTTTGCTTAGGGTAGGATGTTTAACTACTCAAACCACTGCTCTTTCATCTCTATCACCACCTGTGAGGGTCACACACTTTCAACTAATCTTCTCCTTGGACTGGCCGCACACGACACCACAATATCCAATGGTGTGTCCTTTTCTCTCACACTCAGCCGTAGTCTTTTTAACTATCTTGGCTAATCTCCCCAGAACTGGACAGGGCCTTTGTTAAATCCTACAATGCCACCACTAACCAACGCCCCCCTTCCTTTACCCAGAGCTGTACCCTCATTCCCCTCAACTATGAGATACATCTACTAAACAGTGTTCAGCTTAATGGTGTTACACCTATATGTCTGTGAATGTTACAGTGCAATGTCAGAAACATCTGATTTCACAACATATATGAAGTATATTTGGTTTTGCGGCCCCAAGTCCTATCCTGCCCCGTCAGCACCATGACCCCTTCACATCTCCAGCTTGCCTGCTGTTCCTGAGCTTGTGCTGATGTCTAACTCCCACAGAATATATGCAAAGAGGGAACCAACTCATGAACATGCCTCTGTTGATGTCTACCAGCACCTTAGTTCAGCTCTCCTACCTGTGAAAAACTTTCCTCCCCATCCACAACCTCATATGTGCTTAGCATCCTGCCTTGACTGTCTGACATCCATTCTCCTATCTTATCCTCCTCCTGTTTATGATTAATACAAATGTACTGATCCACTTACCTACTATCTCTTTTCATTGCTATCACTTTTGTCCCTAACACCCTTTGCCATTTATCACCTCTCCCCAACCTACTCCATCTCCTCACCTCTTACCCCCATCTGAGAAAGAGAGGGTGTACCGAATATTTAGGCATTGCACTCTGCACATGAATTCTCCATAACATTTGACATTCTCAGTAACTCTCTTCTCCTGTACACCCTTCACTGCCTTTGCCAACTTCCTCAATGAAGTCATGCTCACTTTGGTCTCCATTACCACCTGTAGTCAGATGATACCTAAATCTAAAAATCATACCTGACTCTCTCCCTCTTCCTTAACCTTTGTGTCCAACTGCCTCTCCCCTTTCTCCAACTGGATGTCCCTATGCTTCCTCAAACTTAACATGTCAAAAACTGAGCTCATTATTTTTTGCCTCTGCTACCCATCACCACATGTCTCTTACAGATGACAAAATCACCCTCTCCCCCCACTTTCCATGCACGCTGCCATGTTGTAATCCATGAATCCACCCTCAGCTTTACTCCCTCAGATCCACTCTCTCTCACAGTCCTCTCACCTCCTCCTCCTCCACAACAATGCCAAAATATGCTGCTTCCTCTCTCAGGAAGTAACCACTCATCATTTCCTGCCTTGACTACTGTAACCTCCCCCTCACTGGTCTTGCACTCATCCACCTTTCCCCTCCAAAATTCATCCTGGATGCCACAGCTAGACTAATCTTCCTGCCCCAATGCTCCTTATCCACAGCTAGACTAATCTTCCTGCCCCAATGCTCATTATCCACAGCTAGACTAATCTTCCACTCCTAATGTTCCTCATCCGCTGCTCCTCTCTGTAGATCCTTTTACTGGCTCCCCATTCCCTCCGCAATTAAGTGCATGCTGCTCACCTTACTTACAAAGCCCTCACTAACGCTCCCACCCATATATCATTGATCTTGTCACGAGATACACCCCTACTCGACTACTTTTCTCCGCCTCTGACCTTTGACTTCTCCTGCACTGGTCCCCACTGATGGAACTCCTTGCCTCACCTTACCAGACTCTCTCAACCTATAGTCCTTCAAACACTTCCTCAAAACCCACCTCTCTGTGCTTGCCTACACGAACCCATCATACGCCGCTATGACTACCCCCTCTGCTACCTTCTTCCACCAGGTTCCACTTGTGCCCCATTTACTCATAACTGTCTCTCTTTTCCCCATCTCTCTAGCATGTAAGCTGTCTCTGGCAGGATCCTCTCTATCTTATGTCTTATGTTCATCCACTGTCTGTCCCTTGTCATGCTTTTGCTGAATTTTGTGGGAGTGCTATTCTGTTTATTCACACCCATGGAATTTGTGCCTGTATCTGTAAGCATTCATAAAATGCTAAATTGTTGTTACTTACAACAACACCACCATCTCCTCTGTCACCCAACTCCGCTGCTTGTATGTCACCCTTGACTCCTCTCTCTCTTTTGCCCCCCACATTCATTCCCTCGCCCAAGCCTGTCGCTTCCAACTATGCAACATCACCCGCATACGTCCTTTTCTCTCTCAGGAGGCCACCAAAACCATCATCCACGCACTCATCATCTCCGGCCTTGATTATTGTAACCTCCTCCTCACCGGCCTCCCCCACTCCCGTCTCTTCCCCCTCCGCTCTATACTCAATGCGGCTGCAAGACTCATCTACCTCTCACGCCACTCCTCCTCTGCCTCCCCTCTCTGCCTTGCCCTACACTGGCTCCCCTTCCCTTACAGAATTCTTTTCAAACTCCTCACCACCACTTACAAGGCTCTCTCCCACTCTACTGCCCCTTATATCTCTAACCTCTTCTCCATTCACACTCCCACCCGCTCCCTGCGCTCAGCCAATGACCGCCGCCTCTCTTCCACTCTGATCACCTCTTCCCATTCCAGAATCCAGGACTTTTCCCGTGCAGCCCCCTTCACTGGAATGACCTCCCTCGCTCCATCGCCTCTTTCCTACTCTGTGCTTCTTTAAACGTGCACTCAAAACTCACCTCTTTCTCAAAGCCTACCAACCATCCACTTAACCCCCATCTCCTCCACTCTTTCTCCCCTCTCTCCCATTGCCTCAACTAGCTCCTCTTGTGCTTGGTCTGTTTAACCCTCCCTTAGGATGTAAGCTCGCTTGAGCAGGGCCCTCTTCCCTCCTGTCTCCTTACCTGTTCTTCTGCTCCGTGTTTATTGCATCAGCCTGCCTGGAGTTTCTGAAGTATTGGTACTTTTTGTTTATTGTTCTGTACTGTTATACCCTGTATAGTCTACTGTTTGTACTGTGTACGGCGCTGCGGAAGCCTTGTGGTGCCTAACAAATAAAGGATGATGATGATGATAATAATAATAATAATAATAAAATACTTTACTGGCAAATAGTAAATATTCTCTGACATGATTCCCACATGCAGAACACATTCTGGACCTCCACAGAAGCTTTCTCATCCAAAATATCACTATGGTGAATCCAGTGTTGGATGAACTAATAGAGATTAGGCTTCTAACCAGGGAGCAGTATAACTGTGTGTGGTACAAACCCATAAGCCAGGAGCAGATGAGAGAACTCTACAATCAAATCAATGGCTGGATCCACTCTGCAAAGGACAAGGTCTATGAAAGCCTCAAAAAGGCAAATCCAATTGTTATAGAAAATCTGGAAAAAAACATTGCAAATCTGGAAAGAAGACCTCAACCAGGTAACATTATGTAACCAGATGTCAGATATGTTCTTCATTGATTACACTGGTCAACAGAATTTTTGCTGCCCAACATGTTAAAGCTGATTTAGGACCAGTTTTTGGTGCTGATTCCAAATATATGATCAGATATCCCAGATTGGCTACAGTTTTTGAGATATGAGGGGTTACACAAATTTGTCAAAAACCGACAATTTAGCGTGGTCACGCTGGAGGTTCCAACAGTAGTCCGCCATCATATGTATGTCCCAACTGCCTTGGTATCTCTCCTCCATCACCTTGGTGTCATGGTGAAACCGCTCCCCTTGTTCTTCACTAAAATCACCAAGGTTGTGTCAGAATTGGTCCAGGTGGCTATGCAGGAAGTGCACCTTTATGCTCATATTAATTCCCAAATTTTCTCTCCAAACCATGGGCTCACCAAAGCTTAACGTTTCTATTTACCATTTTTCCAGTGTCGTAGGTCCTCTACACATGGTTTGCAAACCTAATGTGGTGCCCATGCCTTGTCCTGGTCTCCTAATTTGATCCCAAAATATGCCAAATAAACTTGTTTCACAAAGTTGGTGATGGGTTTTCTTTGTTTCACCAAAAATATAGCTACCACATAAGTAGCAGAATACTTCTGGGTCATTCAAACAGTTTCTACGGGAGGAATTCATTTTTTTTCGTAAAAAAAACAAAGTTATATTGACATTATTCATATGTTTGACCAAAGTGTAATAAGCTGCACAACATGTTATATAAAGGAAACATTAATTTAAAAAGACAACCCAAAAATATTCCACCTATGGAAGTCAGCAGCAACGCAAATATTGCGGGAAAAAGCACACTTAGCTGCTAGAATAGTACCTCACATATCTAGAGAACCGTAGCGAATTGCGAAAAACGTATTACATTTCTGAAATCAGCACCACAGATATACCCCAAATCCATTTAAAGTTCCTGGGCAGCAGAAACATTTTTCAATTTTGTTAAGCAGTGTTATCAGAAGTCATCTACTTGATAAAGCATAGAAATACAGCATAACAGAATTTAAGAATATGTTTTCCATCTAGAGAGCAATGGAATCAAAGGTGGATTTAGTCATAGACTTGTGTCCCTTTCTTGCAGCCTGGGGAAAGTCTTGTCTTATGGGTATCAAACATTGCACAATATTCCATACCCACCTGCGGTCAGTCAATCATAGCAGTGTGAATAGGTACACTTAAAGGGAGCCATACGTCCAAATGAAATTACATTTTGCTTGTTTAAGAGGGATAGGACAGTAAAGGGTAGATTTATCAAACCCTTTAAAAAGGAAAACTGGAGGTGTTGCCCACAGCAACCAATCAGATCCTAGTTATCATTTTCTAGAATGTACTCGTCAGCTAGAATCTGATTGCTTGCTATGGGCAACACCGCCACTTATACTTTTTCGAAGGTTTGATAAATCTACCCCTAAGTGTTCATAATGGGGTTGGTTGGAGATCAGGATGGCATAAGATTTAATCTGGGGTAGTGGACATTAACCCTTCTATTTTATTTGAAGACAAGACATTTTTTGAGAGTTACAGCAAATTTAGTTTTGCCCTCATATTAAACTAAAGGGCATCAGAGGGTACTTGAACTAGCAGCAGTCCCTGGTATAACAAAGAGGGGTGACACAAAAATTAGTGCAGTCGTTATATGTTTTCTATGGTTTGTTATAAGATGCTATGCAGCTAACTTAACATAAATTACTTTTATTTTAGCTTACAAATACGGTGACGTCTTGAAAGTGGATTGTACCGGGGCCTCAAGGACCACAACCACACAGAATAACCTAATAGAGGAGGGTAAGACCACATATATGATCTGTACTCCCCAAAACATGTTAAGGAACACTTGTTATAAAGTGTCTTTAATTTCAAAGGCCTTCCACCCTCAATCAGGACTTCACTGCCCATGCGATGGACCCAGGCATGTTCAGAAAGGGACTCCTCTACTGAGAGCGATGGGCCTCGGGAGGGTGAACCAGCATTACTATGTCCCGTAGTGGCCACACACCCCAGCATTGACACTTGTTTAGGGGAAGAGAACAGCAGGGGCTTTCATAGTTGATGGTCTAGCATCAACGGGTCCATAGCAGCCGTATGAGCTGCTCCAGTGGAAGTTCCACCAGTGCTCCCAGTTTAACTTTACAAATTGGTTAAGTTGTTTTCTGATGGCCTGTATTGTTAATACACCCTGGTACATCCTCAGAGAGGTCAGCCTGGGAGGCTAGAGATAAGGGAGACTATTGCAATGCATGGAATACACCATAACTAAAAATGTGTTTTGGGGAAAAACCTGTGGGTGTGGTATGTCTGATGTGGATGTGGTTTTGTCAAGCCAATCATATGTATGAGAATGTGTTATTTCAAAATATTGAGATAAAAGATAGGGTATAAAATTCAGGAGCTTTCTACGTAGTCCAGTATACAGCATACTTGCCTATTCTCCCGGAGCTCCAAAATTTCGGCCTTAATGAGATGCCAGGCTGCTGAGATGGCATCACCTCGCTCACTCCTGTACTTGTTCACCTGACAAGTAAGGTCATCGAATATGGTATACGGTATATGACAAACATGCAGGACCACTCTTGGTAGCACTTGGTCCGGTCTTTAAAGGATAAAATAATGATACACAATCCTCAAACTAGAAGCATTTTTTTTTGTGTGGATTACATTAACCACACAGAAACTTAACAGTGATGACTGGTAAAGACAAATGAAGCAATTCTTCCCATTTCACATATTGATGTTTCATCATTAAATCTGTGTTTACCCTAAGTCTGTTTAAATTCTGTTACTTTTGTGTTTCATCTTGATCAACCATTTATTATTTCAACAACATTATGTTTCTAGTAAATCCCTCTGTTTTGCACTTTACAGGAGTGCGGGCTTCTGAAACCATGGCTCAAACAGACTCTGTAATAATGCTGCAGTACAAAGACATTATAAAGAAAGTGGCAAAACGCAGAAACATTGACCCTGCTCTAATAGCCGGAATTATATCTCGGTCGTCTCGAGGTGGCGATCTTCTCAACGACGGCTGGGGATTTGACAATGATTCATTTGGTCTAATGCAGGTGCCGCTCAATTTGTTTGTTCTGTATTACGGATAATAAACTATGTATAGAAACAGAGAGAAAGAGATGTACATACGCTATGCTCTACTTTCTCTCTATGAGAGGAATCCTGGGCGAACCAATTCACCATCTAATGAGTTCCCCTAATGGGAGGGAATCTGAAAAACCAGGATGGCAAAATGTAGACGTTATCATCATAGAAAGGTTTATGGCAGGGGCATTTTATAAATGTAAAAAAAAATATTAGTGCCTGCCCCTCCCCATATGTGAAAAGGGGAGAGTGGGGAAGGTATATGTCCCCCCACCATTCTCCCCTTCTCATGTGTGCCACAAGTCCCTACCGGTTGCGCTGTCCGATGGAGAAGGGCTCTGGTCTTCACAGCAGCTCCCATCTCTGCTTTCTCCATGTGGGAAGGAACTGTGCAGAACACTGGTGATTCCCACTCATGGAACAGTTGGATGTGTAGTGCAGTGGATCCACAGTGCAACAGTATAAGCTGCTTGCAGGAATACAATGGGAGAGCAGTGTGAAGCAGGACATACTTACTGACATAATTTTGACTGCTCTGTTGCTGCTTGGCTGGATTCTAGAACGTTGGAACCCTGTTTGGAAATTATATAGATACTATTCACTAGTAACGAGGCAACACTGTAGGTCTCCTTCCCCCCAACCATGCCCGACATTAAATCAACAGCTCACACATTTAATAAATAGGCTGCCTCCCCCCCCCCCCCCCAACTAGACCAGCCATTAAATTATTTGTCCCCCACATTTAATGCAGAGAACAACATTGCTTTATTAGCCCCTACAATATATAAATAGCCCTCATCAACCCCAAATTACATTAATATTTCTACAATTGACCCCCATATTAAAAAAAAATAACACCACCAGCTGCTACATTGCATGAATAGTCCCCAGATTACTTTGTTGAAAACAATAAATTTATTTTATATCATGTTCAAATAAATATCACCATGGTAATCATATAATAATTATTTCATTTTTTGGCAGTGCTCCCCATCCATTATTCATCACCCCTGTTATTGATCACCTTCCTTAACTAACTCCCTTAATCATCCCCACACTCCTGTTATTCATCACACACCCAATCCCCCTCCAATATCTTAATCATCCCTGTCATGTCCCCAAACATCCATCATCCCCCTTCAATATCTCCCTCACCCCACTGTTTCATGTCAGCAGTTCAATAGTTCCAGAGGAGCATGGCCCACTAGCAATGAAATGGGTTACAATTATAATTTTACAGATATTTTATGTTTATGTGAATAGTCTTCTTATATGAATAGTCAACAGGATGTACTATATATATATATATATATATATATATATATATATATATATATATATATAAAATATTACTGCACCCCCTCCAAATACTCTGGATTGTACAACATTAGATTATTGCGGGGATTTCGCAGTTCAAACAAGGACAATCCGAAAAAAAACACTTCCCAGTCCACCACCCCATAAAGAATACACACAGAAGACAGACAAAGCTATTCTTTTGCTAGTAAAAGGCAGGAAAAGTATGACCCCACTTCACATTTACTTTTACACAACATTTTACATTGTTCAAGCAAGTTAATGATAGTTGCACTTTAAGAAATTGAATGGATAAAAATGTTTTACTAAATGTTAACTCAGTTTATTGTATCAATGTCTCTTGAAACAAGATAATAGAAAGCAATTAAACCAATTTTCTAAGGATACATGATTACTTCACACACCCAGTCCTGTAATCATCATGTGATCGGGTCTCTGAGGTAGGACTAGCAGCAGGGAGAGGACCACTGGGCAAAACTTGTTGACGGGCTAGCCCCATGTGACTGGCGCATGGGCCTGTGTGCACCCATGGTGAATACTCAACTAGTTTATTGCCCTAAAGAGCAGGCAAAGAGTAGCACAGGCACTTTTATGATGGTATAAAGCGATATGTTTAAGGTATGAGGCCTTTAGTGAGCAAGGCATCTGATTCCTAGTTTACCCATTTGCCCTGAGGACCAGCTTGGTGATATAATGGATATATGTTTGTGTTTGGAGATATTTTATGTGGAGTTAAGTGACTGACAATGTCTATAATCTGCTCCTTTCCAAGAGCAGACTGACCTCTCTCCAAATGATTTGCATTTGTATTGTATATAGGTATAATGTACTGCAAGTGGGCAATTTTACTTTTCTATTTTGATGCCGTATTTGCTTTATAATTGCTGTATTACAATATGTAATATGACACTTCATTAGTTGCATAACCATTTTCGTTCCCCGTTAAAGGTGTCACATGATCAAGCTCCTCATTTATCCTTGCAGATCTGTAAGCGATTTTACACACTTGTTGGAGAATGGAACAGTGAGGAACACTTGCACCAAGCAGCTGGTATTCTTGTAGACATGATTGATACAATTAAAAGAAAATTCCCAGAATGGACAATGGCCCAACAGTTGAAAGGTTCTTACTTTGTAGTCATAAGGTCATTTATCAGCAGATTATTTAAAAGTGACAATTATGCCCACGGTATTTTATATAATAATATAGCAACTTAATCATTGTTCATATTTATTTAATTGATGGGCAGGGTCAGAATTGTTGTAAAGTTTTGAGATACACTATACTAGGCGTTACAAATAAATATCAGGGCATTTGTATTAATGTTTTGTATATGTTACTAAACAGATGGAAATATATAGTTAAATCTTAGTTAATATAAATTCTTTGTAAGCTTGTGCAGCTTGAGGGTTTGAATTACCATAGATTTTAGATTTTTAGTGTGCAAGCTTCCCTGGGGCAGGGATTGGTCTAAATAAAGGACTCATGTTTGTGCTATTTTGTACATATTATTAAACGATGATAATAATACCTGTAATGACTGCTTTTTCCTGTAGGTGGCATTGCAGCTTACAACTGTGGCCCACTTCGAGTTGACAGCTATAATGAAATAGACAAGTTCACGGTGTCACAAGACTACTCCAACGATGTGATTGCCAGAGCTCATTGGTTTAAAATAAATTGGTATCAGTGATAATATCAATTTAGAAGGATAATCGTCATTCCGGAACCAGGAATGGAACCAACATGATTACAACCTAAATCATTTACCTGAATGTTTTTTAAGATTTCATTAAAAAAAAAAAAAAAAAGTCTGTTCCGAGATATGCGATAAACCCATAGAGAGAACACGATCGATGAAAAGTGGTTTCGTTTTAGAGGATCATTACATAAAGTTCGTCGTTGTATAACTTTTTAATAAACAATGTTGTTCAATTAGCAAGACCAATGTTTTCAGTGTTTTTAATGATTATGAAATGGCCTGGACTGACAGAACTGCGCCTATAATGAGGAAATTAGTTTCAAAAATACAAATGTTGCAGTAAATGTCTTTTTTAGTAGTCTATGCAATGGCTACTAGATTTAATGATGATTAAAGTGATAATATTTGTTATTTGTAGTGTTTAGTATTCAAATACACATATTTATACTAGTCTTGGGACATTTTGAATGTCATCTCAGACACTAGACCCCGAGGTGGTTAGCATTGGGCTAGATATTTGGGACAAAACGTAGAGGACGCGTAAGACTGACAAGGCGACTCGCACTGTTCCCAACCATGTCACACGCTCAGACTGACTCTTATACAGCACAACGGGAATTTTGAATAAAAAGTTCGAAATTGTAAAATCTGTCTGAAAAAAAATGTCTGTTCTCGCAGGGCAGGTTGTTAGACTCATGTAAATATTAGTTATATTAGTTATACTGCTTATTAAATAACAAGTTGGATGTTTAAACTTGCATTACATATCATTTATCAATATAAGACAACGTTCATGCATCCAATTTCGTATGTACATTTTAATTGAATCAATGAAAATGGAATGGGATATTTTTCTTTAAGGGGGTGTTGCTTGTCTGCTTCTTTATTGTGAATGGATGTACACTGTGGGCCTTCACGTAAGATACGTTTTACTACTAATAATATGCAAAAAGTGTATCATTGACAACAGCCTGCAAGGCCGAAAAAATAACTAAATAATATTTTTTAGAAAGCGTGGGGTCCCCCCCAGAAAGCATAGCCAGCCCTAGTACTGCCACCGTAGACTGGTTCTGGCCAATTCTAGGGTATAAAAAGCTTGGGTTTTCCCAAAATTACTAGTACTAGGGCAGTGTTGGCTAACCTGTGACACGCCAGGTGTTGTGAAACTGCAAGTCCCAGCATGCTCTGTCAGCTATCAGCTATTTTTCTACTGGCAAAGCATGCTGGGGCTTGTAGTTTCACAACACCTGGAGTGTCACAGGTTAGCCATCACTGTACTAGGCTATGCCAGGCAGGCGCTTGTGGCACAATATGGAAACCCAGTGATCTAGGCTGATCAGCACTCAATTCCCTTGTGGGATCTAGTCCACATTTGCCCATCCACTCCTGGGATTAACCAGATCTATAATGAATAGCACAGGGGCTTAGGTGGTGGCATGTAAATAATTGTGTCTTGTTTGGGCGAATCTACCTTGTGTGAGTTTCTTCACCTTGATAGATGTTAGCAGCAATTTTCCCACATCACAGCAGAGAGATAGGCGGTCCCAAAACCCCAATATACAATGATGACACAAATTAAATAAAATACCCGTATGTTTATTTAGGGGATCCCTTCCATGCAGACTAGCTTCCTTCAAGTAAAAGGTTAATGTCACCCCGGACAACTAGCAAGATAATTGTGGCAAACACAGTATCACATTAAACAGCAAAACGCAAACATGCAATAGTTAGTTTCCAATTTAACAGTCAGTGTCTACTGGAGGTAACTGCAACTTTAAATGGCAATCTAAACTATTATTACTTCACAACATGTATGGAATGTTTTTAAGATCACCTGTCAAAAGTAGATAACGCCTCTCTGGGTCCCTGATCTATTTGGAGACTGTGAATGTGAGAATTTTATCTATGAGGATTGCTACTCCTTTTATTTGGTCAATTTGGATTTAAGTTCAGGGTGGTGGAGACCAGAAAAGTGAGTTTCCTGTAAGAATATGACGTCACTTCTCATCTATTTAATAGTGTGAAACAAAGTGGGGGGTTTTCGTGGGCAATTTAGACCCTTCACATTAAATGTTAAGATTTTAATAGCCACGGAGAACAAGTTTGAGCCACCGGGAACCCATAAAGTTGGTCTCATAAGTATGATTATGATTAAGGTGGGGAGGAGGGAGGGTAGGGGAGTGAAAGGAAGTAAGGGTTAGAGATACGAGCATGTGTAGCCAGAGGAATCGGACCCAGGGAAAGGAATGTCCAATTGGACAAAAGTGTCCAAAGCTGGTCTTAAGGACCAGAAGGGGTAGAGTTGTATTGGCATCTGCCAGATGGGATAAGACTCTTGTCTCCCGTATGGAGTGTAAAAATCAAGGGTTCATAGTCCATGAAATCACTAAAAAAACAAGTAACAAATAATTAATTTTATGATGGAATATTAGTGCAATATATATTAAAATTAAAGACAATAATACCAACTTGAGTGTAATTTAGTGTGTAGTGTAAACAATAAATATATATATATATATATATATATATATATATATATATATATATATATATATATATAGTATAGGACTTATCTATAGGTGAGTACAGATAGACAGTTTGTAGCAAAAATCTAGATAAAAAGGAGGATGTTGTAATTATCTTAAAATAAAGATGGGGATTGATATCCATGAAGAGTAAGAGGCCTGTAAAGACACATATAAAAACAAAAAAACAAACAAACAAAAAATTATGCAAAAACACTTCTAATTTTAGAACAAAGACAGTCGTAAATTAGTCTAGAGGTCTTGTATGGAGTAAAAGTTTGGTGGATCTATAATGGATTCAGGACTTATCTATATTAAAAATTTCATAACATCCAATGATTGAGAAACAAAAGTCTTTGAGAAAGATAAAGATAATCAATAAAGATCCACAAGCGTTTATTCAAGTAGTGGGAGGAGATTTCTTTCTATAAGAGGTGGATTCCCAATTTTGTTTCGGTGCTTTTTGGGGTAAAGGCATAACACAGTTATCAGATGACTGTTACATGGTAGTGATAAAGTTGTTGGAAGATTTAGTTTTAGAAATAGGAATCTGTGAGGGATTTAGCAGATAATATTTTGTTCTCTCTTTGAAGTTGGATAGGAAAGGGAAAGCCCCATCTATATTTTAAATTGTGATCTCTAAGAACTTCAGTCACCTTCTTCATCATAAACAAGGTAGAGGGAGCTAAATCTTAAAAGGGAAGAATTTTGACCCCATCTATAGAGATTTCCGGACGTTTCTTGGCCTCTTTGATTTGTTCTTTAGTCCTGTAATAGTGTAGATGAAGAATTACATCTCTCGTTGTGTCTTTGTCTTGGGAACGGGGCAGAGCACCCGGTGAGCTCTGTCTAACAGAAATAAGTCATCGGATATAGAAACAACATATGAAAAAGGTGAAGAAGATAATCCTCAAGTTGTGGACCATCTACTGTTTCTGGAATATTATGGATTCTAAGTTGTTATGTCTTCCTCTGTTCTTAGCGTCCTCTTGTTTGTCGGCTAAGGATAAGAGGTTGTTGCGTGTTTGTATAAATTCTTTTTCTGAAGATCTTTGAAATTGAATAATCTTCTCCTGTAATCGATCTATCCTATTGTAACTCTTTACAGCTTCTTACGAAAGATTGGACATGGCCTGAGGCCGCCGCGCCTCTTGACAGTTATCCTGTTATATAATATGTCTCTTATTGGACAGAGCTGCAGAATATGTTGGTGAATAGTATAAGCTGTACTGGGCAGGGTCCTCTCATGTTCTGTGTCATTGCATGTTGCTATATCGTTATAATGGCCCATTCAATATGTCTCCATATAACACTGCAGAATATGTAGGTGATATACAAACAAAGGATGACAATAAAATCATATATTTAAAGCTGTTCTTTATTGTATGTTTTTATCTGTGTGAGCAGATATTGAAGCAGTTATGCATAGAAGAGGAAGTAGGAGAGGAAGTTGATGTGATACCACACAGCTACCTACTCACATCTGCTGCAGACCAAGTAAAATGCAAAACGATCTGTACATATATTGCATATTACTTTTATTATTTAAGTCAGGTTGACAGTAACCCACTGCATTAGTCTTCAATGTGACCTCTGATGGGACAGATGCAAGAGTAATGGTACAGACACTCTATATCAGGCCTGTCCAACCTGCAGCCCTCCAGATGTTGTGAAACTACAAGTCCCAGCATGCCCTTCCAGCTATCAACAGGTTGTCTACTGGGAAGGCATGCTGAGGCTTGTAGTTTCACAACACCTTGAGGGCCGCAGGTTGGACAGGCCTGCTCTATATATTTCCACCTATCTGTATATCATCATAATTTATTTAATTTTGCAGCGCTGTACAGAGAACTCACTCACATCAGTCCCTGCCCCATTGGGGCTTCCAGTCCAAATACACACACACGTCAATTTGTTAGCAGCCAATTAACCTACCAGTATGTTTTTTGAGTGTGGGAGGAAACCGGAGCACCCGGAAGAAACCCACGCAAACACGGGGAGAACATACAAACTCCACACAGATAAGGCCATGGGCGGGAATTTAACTCGTGAACCCAGTGCTGTAAGGCAGACGTACTAACCACTCAGCCACCGTGCTGCCCATAACTATATTTGTTTTCACAGCGAAAAACACATTTGCTCTTAGGCTTCGTATAACACAGCAGATATAACCTTCCTTCCCACATAAGCATGAACGTAGCAAATTGTTTTTTAGTGAACACGCACACAAATTCCTTTAATATATGCACAAGCAAAGAAAAAAAGCAGCCAGCAGCTTCAGAGAAGAATTCACAATCAGCCAATCAAAAGCCTTTTACTAGTGCTGGTGATCGTCATAACAATTAATGCGTATTAGCACCAGCCCCCAGGCTGAAAATAACATGGCTGGAAAATGTGTTTCTGTGGCGCAAGTGTAATGAGTACAGATCTGTATAGGCATAAGTAACTTTTGTAGGCTTGCACTGAGTGAATTTACACAATTTACCCTATGCAAACGGGAGTAGGTTCGGCTCTGCATCAGGCCCTCTGTATATTTCTACGTAAATAAGAGACTCTGTATATTCCACCTATATAAGAGACTGAGGGGTAAAAAAAAGTGTAGATGTTGCCTATGGCAACCAATCAGATTGTAGCTGTCATTTTGTAGAATGTTCTTAATTAATGATAACTAGAATCTGATTGGTTGCAATATGCAACATCTCCACCTTTTCTTTGATAAATTAACCCCTGTGTCTTTCAACCTATATAACAGTTTGTATTTTTCCACCCATATAAGATACTTTGTATATTTAAACTTATACAAGAGACTCAGGATATGTATTTCTTTATGAGACACTGCATATTTCCATTTACACTGAAGACCCTCCTGTATATTTCCACCTACATATGCGACTTTTTCCCTCTGCTCTGCCTGATCAGAACACATTGAAAAAGAGGGTATGAAGAAAAGAAGATATGGAAGAAAGAAGAGGGTATTAAGAAAAAAAAAGACTATGGGGTAAATGTATCAAGCTGCGAGTTTCCAGCGGGTTTGAAAAGTGGAGATGTTGCCTATGTTAGATCTAAAATTCTGATCCAAGTTTCGATGTGGTGTCAAGTATATCTGGAAGCGCTTCAATCAGCTGGAGAGAATTGACACAGACCAAGTTCTGTATGAAAGGAATATTCTCTGATTTATTGATACAAAGATACAAGTCTTTATAGCCTACTGAATATATGAATCCTACATTATAAGCATACAATAGTCTATGGGATGAGCTGCTGATTAACTTTCTCACTTATTCTTGAGGTGTTTAGTTTCTCCCCCTTCTAAGGACAGATGAGTCTATTGTTCTTATCTCAAGGGGAGCTGGAGGTTTTATTTCCTGTGCCATGTCCAATGTCATGGGCACAGCTCCCACACTACCAGCTGAAAATGAAGCTATTATTGTTCTCATATCTTGATACATTCTTCAGGAGTCCTCTATGTCAGCTTAACCTCAAGGCCATGGGCTTACATCTTGTAAGACTGCATATCAGCAGAAAAATGAATAACCTCTTTTAGCAAATAATATTTCTATGCGAGTTACAATAAATGGCTGAACAAGGGCCTTATGAGGCCTTTACAAAAAATCATATTTAACACCTATTGCAACCAATCAGATTCTAGTTATCATTTATTTAGTACATTCTATAAAATGTCAGCTAGAATCTGATTGGTGAGGGAGTTGGGAAGTCTTTAATTAGCCGATAAGCCATTTTTTGGTCTTTTTGTTTGCACACTTCATTTTCGGTCTCGACACTGTACTGCAGGATCTATGAGACGCTCCAAACCTGGCGAACCGTTCATCCCAGCTGGCTGTTATCTCCGATGTGGAGCTACACAGAGGCTTGTATATAAAAATCAGAGGATCCTGTGAAAACTCCCTTTCACTCTGACATCACACCAGCCAAGGACTTCCAGAATCTGTGGTTAATCCCTATATGGGGTCTTATAATTATTTGTGCCATTTATATTATAACAAAAGCCAGAGGACTATCCAGTTATATTAATAATACGCAGTGCCAGTACATGATTAGTCATTTCTTTGGATGTAAAATCCATATTTTATCAATCGGTTTAAATTAATATGGCTTTTTATTAAATTACATTTGTCAGACATTTGTGATAATCAAATGATATATTTTTATTTCTAATTAAAATAATAAAGAGAAACAGATTGAGCGCTGCTCCTATTTTTTCAATGAATTCTTGCATTTGTTAGAATATTTTGCACACCATCACGAACAGCAGCTAATCAGTGTTCCCTGCTATCTGATTCAGTTTTATTAGCGCCTAAATTTATTCTCCTACATTTGTACAGGTGGGCAGGAGTCTTATACCTATTACACAGAGAGCTTGAAAACATTGCTTAGTTGCTACTTCCAGAGTCACACTTTTATCCTAACCACAATTCCAACCACCAACGTAGCCAGAGGAGAACTCTCCTGCAGCAGGGCTGGTAGTGATTAGCAAAGGACAAACTGTTCTTTTCTCTACTGAAAAGAACTAGCCCCATGCAATCTATCAGAGGGTCTAGCAGTATGTTTTTGGAATGTGGGCGGAAACCCACGCAAACACAGGGAGAACATACAAACTCCACACAGATAAGGCCATGGTCGGGAATTGAACTTATGACCCCAGTGCTGTAAAGCAGAAGTGCTAACCACTAAGCCAGAAGTCCTGCCCACCTAGCCTTCCCCCCCCCAATGCCTTTGTATACACACAAGTTCCTCCACCTGGTAGGAGCAAGCCTCTCGCTGCCCCAATCTTTTTGACCAATCTGAAGAAGGCTTGTGTTCATGATAACTGAGCAAAGGAATGTTTGAATAGTTTAAACATAGAAACATAGAATTTGACGGCAGATAAGAACTGCTTGGCCCGTTTAGTCTGCCCATTGTTAACCTATGGTAACTTCCAAACCCATTTGATCCTTTAATTTTTATAACCTTATGTCTATCCCAAGCATGTTTACATTGCTCTACTGTATTAGCCTCTACCACCTCTGATGGGAGGCTTTTCCACTTATTCACTACCCTTTCTGTGAAGTTCTTTTCCTCAGATTTCCTCTGAACCTCCTTCCCTCCAGTCTCAGTACATGTCCTCATGTTCTAATACTTCTCTTCCTTTGAAGAATGTTTTCCTCATGTACCTTGTTAAAACCCTTGATATATTTGAAAGTTTCTATCATGTCCCCCTTTTCCCTTCTCTGCTCCAAACTATACATATTAAGATCTTTTAGCCTTTCCAGGTAAGTTATGTGCTGTAGGCCATGCACCATTTTAATTGCCTTTCTTTGTACAGGCTCTAATGTATTTATATCCTTCTGGAGATATGGCCTCCAGACCTGAACACTATTCTAGATGAGGCCGTACCAATGACCTATACAGTGGCATTACTACTTCTTTCTGCTACTGATTCCTCTCCCTATGTAACCAAGCTTCTGACTTACCTTCCTCATTGCTTTGTTACATTTTTACCTTTAAGTCACCTGAAAGAGGTTTGCCCTCACTTATAATGCATTGTGGTTAAGTTGGCTATAAAATTGTGTTTATATAAATTGATTGACATGGGTTTGTGGGTCAATTAGTGGAATTGCTAAGAAATGTGTGTTGCCTAGGTGATATAGGCCTTATCATAAAAGAAAGCCGATCAAGAGTTTCTCACTAGATGCATTCTGTAACGACGGGAACTCAAACGGTTGGCGCCATGTAAGATGACGGGAGAAAGGTTGCATGGAAAGATGTCTATTAGAATATCAGTATAAACGCAACGCAAAAAACAGAGCAACTAGTATTATTCACCAATAATTAATTAGAATTATATTAGTAATTATCTTTATTAATATGCACAGTCATCAAAGAAATATACTAATAAGCAATGTATATAATTTGTGTAAACTAATTTCTTCAGGATACAACATATATATTTTACTACATAAAAAAATATATACGTTAGATAGTTATGCTCCTGCAGTCGGTCAGTCACTTGGCTGTTCACTGGGGACAGTGCCCATTGGTCTTGATTCATACCATTCCTCATGCCCCCCCTTTTCCCTTGTCCATGTCACCAAATCTTCCACCACCTCCACTTTCGGAGCAGAGCTGCGTGTATGTGATACATACTTGATATATATGCTGCTGCTGCTCTGCTCTTAAAAAAACTGAGCACTGATTTTTTTTTACATTGTTTTGTAAAATACTTGTTACTTACATATAAATGTTATCTTTAGCAACAAGAAATGTTTGTAATATTGGTAGATGAAAGTCATGCTAACTTTTAATATCTATTAACCATAGCTCACATCACATTATTATCATCTATTTATTTATATAGCGCCAACAATTTTGCAGCGTTGTACAGAGAACTCATTCACATCAGTCATTGGAGCTTACAATCTAAATCAACCTAACATACACACACACACACACAGACCAAGGGCAAATTAATAGCAGCATATTAACATACCAGTATGTTTTTGGAGCGTGGGAGGAAACCCATGCAAACACGGGAAGAACATACAAACTCCACACAGATAAGACCATGGTCGGGAATCGAACTCATGACCCCAGTGCTGAGAGGCAGAAGGGCTAACCACTAAGCCACCGTGCTGCCCATATAATGGTGTTGACAGAAGCACTTGTAACAAAGGAAATACTATTTGTTCGTTTAAGAAATACAAAATATTTTAACAAACAATTCACAAAAACATTTTTGTAATATAAAAATGTAATTCATTTCATGATGGAACTGCATTTGCTATCTGCTTGTGAATTCTTCGTTAAACTGTTGAAACATATTCATATATTTGTCTTATGCACAGCAATGGGGTGGTAAATTAACGAACAATCAGTAATATAACAGTGCTTTACTTTGCCTGAGACAGGACTCCGGTTAGACAAGCATTCTTCGTCCAATAAAAGTTTATTTTTTAGCAAGGAGCTAATGATATCTTCTGTCAGTGGTCTAGGAAATATTCCAGTTTCTAGAGAGCTGTACATGAATTTGTGGACTGCAAGGCTGATGTAGTCACTTCCTGCTAACAGTGAGCTTATTGTACCTGCATCCAAGTCACAAGCGTTTCAGCAGAGTCATTTGTCGATTTTTACGATTCCTTTCCCATTCATTAGGTTGAAAGTTGACCATGAGGCTGAGGATTCCACGTTCACCCTGCTAGAATCTCTGAGCTCTTTTGATGCCACCAAAAAAGGTATAACAAATTCCTCACATCTTTAATGACAGAAGCTTATATACGTCTTCAGGTTGATGACTTGTATAGCTTCTACCCAGTGAGAAAGATCTTAGCACATATCTATATTTCACAGCTGTGTAAAGAACCTTTGCAGGCGGAAAACAAGTGTGATGCCTTGTGTGATAACACAAAACAAAACTGGGAGGGTCTTTGCAAAGAGAGCAGGAAAGAGAAGTTAGTAAGAGAGGTAGTAGAATTAGCTGAGAGAGGAGACCAGAGAAAGAGACACACAAGGTATAGTTGTACACACTTTATTACACCTAATTTAATAATTCATTATATGATGGTATTAAGGGACCTGTGCATACAGCAGTGACCACTGACATAGACAACAAGGTTACATGCAATGCAATTACAATATGCTGCTCCCATAGCAGCATAGATACTGTAGACTTATTTTATAAGTTACAATATACTTTTTTCATATTGGATTATCTGATGTTTTAGATTTGACTACTGTCTCATTTACTAATATTACAGTAAGGTGCAATATATGTGCCCAATTACAGCAATCAATCAGCAACTAACATGTATCTGTCTTGTGCTAATCAGACAACGAAAGCAAGTGCCTGACTGCTGTGGTTCAGTATAACGTTTACACTTATTATGACTTTGCATACAATGCCTATTGCAAGTAATATGGTCCTCAGCTTTGTATAAAGCCATTCCACACCAATACAAATAGTGGAAGTGATCAATAGCTTAATATCATCATTATTTATTTATATAGCGCCACTAATTCTGCAGCGCTGTACAGAGAACTCACTCACATCAGTCCCTGCCCCATTGGGGCTTACAGTCTCAATTCCCTAACATACACACAGACAGACACACACACACAGACTAGGGTCAATTTGTTAGTATCAGTGTTTCCTTAAACTGTCAGGCTCTATAATAATCGCATATCCACAATAAAAAAAATAACACCAAGAAAACAAAGAACATGTGAATAAACAGTGAAATGTATTTTCTATTGTAATGTGAAAATTGTTCAACTGATTTAAATTATACTTTAGTCCTATAGGGATTGCACTTTCCCCATAAATAATCAGGGATTATGCCTGGACAGAGCAGGCAAGAGTTTTTAGGGGAAAAAGTGGAGTCACAATCTAGTGTTTTGCAAGATGGATAGACCCTGGTGGATGGCGGTCACTGACATCCAATGCGAAGTCTCTGTGCCAAACTCAATTCTAATGTATGATGAACAATATGAACAGGTGATGATGAGCTTCAAAACCAGGATCCATAGGCAGTGGAATAGCAGAGGTTCGAGTTCAAATTCAGGGTTTGGTATAGAAGCAGCAGACAAACGATGGTCGAAGTTCAAAGACAGGGTCCAGTACATAGATAACAACAAGCAGTGGTCAAAGCTTAGAGCCAAGGTCAGGTACACGGGAATCACACAGTCTGGAAATGCAAGTTACTGGTCAGGATGAGACCCAATAGTCTGAAAACTGCATGCTCTCGTTGTCAGGTACTTAAAGCTGCAGATATGCACCCGCCAATAAGTAGGTTGAAATGTGTGTATCTCAGGCGTTGTCTTTGATGCAGTATTCTGGTGAAAACTAAAATTCACAATAAATATGGTGGATGGCTGCACTGTACACTACAACATGTTTTTATTAGCTAGGCAAGAAACAGAGCTTTACTGTTGCCCAAATTGTTCAGAATTGGTTACCTATGTCCGTTAAGGTAATCCTCAAAATATGCCCTGTGCAGGTATTTGAGCGGTCCAATGAGATTTGCTCCATGAAAATGCAACACATAATACTGTAAAACAGAAATTACATATATGAATCTGACATAGTTACCTGAGCTACATACTCTTCTATTCTCAATATTTCCTTCCCAAAGCACTGTCCAACAATGCATTTCATCTTTACACAACACCCAGCACTGCGTCACACTAATTATATGTTTACCAATCCGATAGAGGAACCTGAACTACATACACATTCTTGTTATCTTCATCCAATGACAACTCCCAGCACTACAACACACTAATTATATCTTTACCAATCCGATAGAGGAACCTGAACTACATACACTCTTGTTATCTTCATCCAAAGACAACATCCAGCACTGCAACACACTAATTATATCTTTACCAATCCGATAGAGGAACCTGAACTACATACACATTCTTGTTATCTATATCCAATGACAACACCCAGCACTGAAACAGGAACCTGAACTACATACACAATCTTCTTATCTTCATCCAATGACAACACCCGGCACTACAACACACTAATTATATCTTTACCAATCCGATAGAGGAACCTGAACTACATACACATTCTTGTTATCTTCATACAATGAGAACACCCAGCACTGCAACACACTAATTATATCTTTACCAATCCGATAGAGGAACCTGAACTACATACACATTCTTGTTATCTTCATCCAAAGACAACACCCAGCACTGCGTCACACTAATTATATCTTTACCAATCCGATAGAGGGACCTGAACTACATACACATTCTTGTTATCTTCCTCCAAGACAACACCCAGCACTGCAACACACTAATTATATCTTTACCAATCCGATAGAGGGACCTGAACTACATACACATTCTTGTTATCTTCCTCCAAGACAACATCCAGCACTGCAACACACTAATTATATCTTTACCAATCTGATAGAGGGACCTGAACTACATACATATTCTTGTTATCTTCATACAATGAGAACACCCAGCACTGCAACACACTAATTATATCTTTACCAATCCTATAGAGGAACCTGAACTACATACACATTCTTGTTATCTTCCTCCAAGATAACACCCAGCACTGCAACACACTAATTATATCTTTACCAATCCGATAGAGGAACCTGAACTACATACACATTCTTGTTATCTTCCTCCAAAGACAACATCCAGCACTGCAACACACTAATTATATCTTTACCAATCCGATAGAGGAACCTGTACTACATACACATTCTTGTTATCTATATCCAATGACAACACCCAGCACTGAAACAGGAACCTGAACTACATACACAATCTTCTTATCTTCATCCAATGACAACACCCGGCACTACAACACACTAATTATATCTTTACCAATCCGATAGAGGAACCTGAACTACATACACATTCTTGTTATCTTCATACAATGAGAACACCCAGCACTGCAACACACTAATTATATCTTTACCAATCCGATAGAGGAACCTGAACTACATACACATTCTTGTTATCTTCCTCCAAAGACAACACCCAGCACTGCAACACACTAATTATATCTTTACCAATCCGATAGAGGAACCTGAACTACATACACATTCTTGTTATCTATATCCAATGACAACACCCAGCACTGAAACAGGAACCTGAACTACATACACAATCTTCTTATCTTCATCCAATGACAACACCCGGCACTACAACACACTAATTATATCTTTACCAATCCGATAGAGGAACCTGAACTACATACATATTCTTGTTATCTTCCTCCAAAGACAACACCCAGCACTGAAACAGGAACCTGAACTACATACACAATCTTCTTATCTTCATCCAATGACAACACCCGGCACTACAACACACTAATTATATCTTTACCAATCTGATAGAGGAACCTGAACTACATACATATTCTTGTTATCTTCCTCCAAAGACAACACCCAGCACTGCAACACACTAATTATATCTTTACCAATCCAATAGAGGAACCTGAACTACATACACATTCTTGTTATCTTCATCCAATGACAACACCCAGCACTGCAACACACTAATTATATCTTTATCAATCTGACAGAGGAGCCAGAACTATATACACATTGTTCTATACTCAAGAAAAATCTAAAAATACCACATATATTTGGAACAAATTATGGAGAGGAAGAAAGACACCACTGCACGAGGTCTGCAACCCCGTAAAATCTACAATATATAACAAAAACAAATTGCAGTGGCGTATTGGATCCTCTATAAGAAACTGGAAATGCAATGTGATTGATATAAAACAATTTATTAAAACATTATTATCAATAATTAGATTTGAAAATTAAAAATATAGATAATTCTCAGGTTGCATACAAAACCAACAGAACCCTATCTTTAGGGAGTATCGATAATAGGTGCACCTATATTGAAATTTGGATATTATCTCCACATTTAGCGGTATCTGGTTCCATTCAAAACATGTTACTGGAAGCTTACTGTATGTAATATACTATACAGCAAATTTAGATCAATATCCAGAATACGGAGAGTCTCCAAACAATCGATGTATATTTGATTACAATAATGAAGGTAATCCAGATGGATAAATGCCGTCGGTTATATAGTCACAGTTGGATAATGACACACTTAAACCGACTAATCGGAATAAGGTCCGTCTATGATGGTGAATTAGATTAACATTCACAGTGGCCTCCTTTATATGAAAACATATAATGGTTAATGACTCTAGTGAAGCATAAAAGAATTCACTTGGATCTTTAAGGAATGGCTTTATAGGAGAGCTGCTGCCCTATGGGGTAGATGTGGTATTAAGCTATTTGACAGCTGACATTTTTTTATTGGATGTATCCGATATGGTTTATAAAGGAGAATTGCATCTATTACATATATGTTTGATAATAATAATATGGTATATCAAAGTAGAATCCAGTAATGACACTAAGATTAGTCTATATACTGTCTAGGGTCTATACTGTCTAGGGTTTATCATTAAACACCACACAGCGCACACATCGCATATATACCAATCTGACAGAGGTGTCTGAGCTATATACACATTCTTATCCACAGTACTATCCCAAGACACAATCCAACACTACAACATACTGATCACATGCACGTTTATAAATTTCCCTGGGCTCACCTGGGCTTCAGATTCAGGACAACGGTATCTATTTGAAAATGCTGAATTGTTTGGTTTTACTGTCCCTTTACGTATAACCTTCACTATGACTAATTAGTAGGAATGGATGGAATAATCTGCTCAATTTTCATCTTATGCGCCCTACAGTGATTGACGTCCTCTCTGGACCTGACTCCATGCAATGGCTGCTGAAGGTGAGATATCGCTTTTAGCCATTAGAACCATAATTTGTTATTGTTTGAATGACCAGTATAGGGATGCTGTCTTATAATAGTCTATTCAGTCGTTGACTATGGGTTTAGGTGATATTTGCACGGTGTTTGTCAATAAAGAGAATTGTGAATGTACACATTGGTTTATTAAGCAGCTACAGCAAAGAAAAGGGCCTGTTAGTAGGAAAAAGAACAATAATCTCTAACTAGCTTTGGCCAAGTTTCTTATATGCAGCTCTGAAGTAAGAAGCCAGTGGTCTAGGCCATTGACAGGTAAGTGCATATTTACCAAGGCATTTTCAAAACATATTCTGGTTGATGTATGTAGAATATATTCCATTCTTCCAACTCTCCAGGAATGTCTGGAAGACTTCCGAATTGAGTAGGTCTCCCGGACTCCCGGGAGAGTAGATCAACCTCTCGCATCTGCCTATTTCCTAGTGAAGTGGGCAGAATTAGAGACGCAATGACGTGATTCCCTGAGAATCGCATCATTTTGGCCCCGCACCCTGCTGTAAAATGACACATATGCATCACTACGTAACGGGGGCAGGGTCACAAATCATGCAATTCCCTAAGCCCCGTCTCCTCCACCCATACCCCTTCCAGGGGCACTTGAAAAAGTAGACAAGTATGATATATTCTCTACATCAAGAAAAACAGAAAGGACATTTTGCGGATTATCTGCTTGCAGCAGTGCCAGAGTTTCTCAACAGTATAGCCCTTAAGGGTTTCTACACCCAAGACTTTATTTCTTTAAATTACTATGTGGGTGCAGTACTGGAAAAAAATATGAACTTACCGTCCCGGCTCTTGTTTCCTACAGTGTCCTGCTCTATTTAACTGTCGTAAACCAGTTGTCAGACATTTATTTCCAAGAGTAATGCAACTCACCTGCAGCATTCTATTTGTGTCAGTCTTGGATTGCTATATCCAGCACTAATAGAATGCTAGGACATGCCACAGGTGAGTTAATGTTCTGATCAGTTACTGTGCAGGTTCTACTCAGTGGAGATGTGGCAGAAGCAGAGTAGAACTTTATATTTGTTTAAATTAATCCTCACCACCACTAAATAGTACAAAAATAAATCTGGGGTGGAGATATCCGATATGTAGTTCTCATATGTGGGACCAGTGTCAGACTGAGGTATGAAGTACCTACCAGGCTATACAGCAGAAGTAACAGTGAAATAATTAAATGTTGCCTATACTTTTTGTATTCTAAAAGCACAGCTACCTAGAACAATGCTGTCAAGAGTCTGAAGTGTTAAGAGTCACATGAAGCATGCTAAGAAGAAAATGCACTTAGGGGCCTATTTATCAATCTTCGTTTCTTTGTGTTGAAACTTTTCAATCCTTATATCCTTGATAAGGATTGAACGTTTCTGGCAATGTATCAAAAAAGATCTCAGGGACAGTAGTGCCGATAACCTACTGTCCCTGAGAAGTGATTCACCTCATGATCGCAGCCTCTTCTCAGCCGAAGGGCATGCGCACAGAGCATCCTAGTGTACAGTGAGGAGAGTAGCGCAGCGCAGTTCTGGGCATGTGACAGGGAGGGATCACATGATCCCTCCACACATGCGCTGTCCAGCTATGCTCTTCAGAGCAGAGCTGACAGCTGAGAAAGTTTTCATTTAGGAAAATGTACGCCAGCTTCAGCTGGCGCACATTAGAATGTACAAAAAGATTTCACAGGGCAGACTTTGATACATAGCGTTACTGAGCACTCCCCATAGACTGTTATGGGGAGTGTTTAGAAAAACCATAATAGATGCAAAGCAGCAGATATCTGAGATATATGCTGCAATGCTACAATCATACATAGCAATTTAGTGATTTAACAGGGGGGAAAACTTAAACAGGCCCCCTTGTGTGAATGGTACAGCCAAAATAGTGATATTTAGTAAAGGTGCATAGCTAAAGCACTGCCTGAAAGAAAATATTTATCCTATTTGGTGTGCCGAAAAGTAGATAACATGCATAGAAGCTCAATACCCAGCCCTAGGACGCCTAGTCATAGCCAAGAATACGGTCACCCTAGCATTTTTTTTTAAATAACTCTAAAATTCCTCTAAACATAAGTTGAAATTAACAGAGGTATTTGGTTTCCACAATTCTTTCTCCGTTATTAATACAGAACCTTTGTTTTTTGATTCTGGAATGTAAGCTCTCACGGGCAGCGTCCTCTCTTGTGGCCTTGTCCAGGTGGGTTGGCTATAGTGTTATGGGCCTTAAACGTCCTAATAATATTACATATGGTGGAAACAAGTAAATCAAGGATTCTGCAGATTGATTTGTAGCCTTGAGGTTGTCCATGCTTGGCTACAAGTTTGACATCCTCAGGCAATTCTCTGGCTTTCCTTCTTTTCTCCATGCTCACTGCAGTACACACAGAGAACAAGTCTTTTTTTCCTATTCAAGGTCTTTAATGAGTGAGTTTTATATTGCAGCCACCTGCTACTCACCACAGGTGAGCTTGGTTCCAAAGTGAAGGAGAATCACCTGCTTGAAAATGTAATTATTTGTAAAAGGTGCCCATAATTTTGTCCGGTCCATTTAAGGATTTCTGTGTGCAACAAGCTATTACATAGTAACTTATTCTGCTTTATGTGTTTTATTCCACTCCAAACCAAAGAAATACATATGTGGATCCCAAAAGATTTTTTAAAAATTTCAACTTGTGGAAAAAATAGTGAAATGTGTTTAATGTACATTTCTCCTAATCTATACACTTTACGGACTTTTCTCTTTTTGATAGTCAGATGATGCCATCTGAATATCCACTGATCCCTAAGCTTGGTACATAACATTTGTATGCCCACTCGTCATACCACCTTTAAGGAAGCTGTCGGAAGTTTCTCCACGCTGGCAGGGGTGTATCTCCTTGGCTGAGTATACTCATTCCTGCCAATATGGAGAGATCAGGGACACCTCTGCAGTTTCATCTGAGAAAGGGAAATCCCAGGCGATATCAGACAATTACACAACCATCATATCAAGTAATAGTCAATACATACATATGTAATGAGTAATGGTTTATCCTATCAATGCTGAAAGGTATTGTATGGTGCATATTACTTATCATAACGGTAATATTTACAGGTCACTTTTTGGTCCACCATATGTATGAGCTCATACAGAATGTCACTATGGTAAAGTCTGCACTGGATGGAATGAGACAAATCAACCTTCTAACTGACGAGCAGTATGACCTTGTGACGAGCAAAGAAACAACTCAGGACCAGATGAGAGAGCTCTACAGACATGTGAAATGTTGGCCCCACTCAGAAATGGACAAGGTCTACTTATGTCTCAAAAAGACAAACCCAGTTGTTATGGCCAATGCAGAGGGAAGACCACAGCCAGGTAACGTCCCATAATTAGAACTGTTATGTTCTCTACTGTTCATAATCATGGGGTTTCTCTAAGGAGATAGCGGCCTATTTATCCTGGAAATCCACTGAAGTCTGCTGGGCCTCATCCCTCACCAGGTCGGAAAGTTATTCTTGCTGAAACTTTCAAACCTAGTAACATCTGTAGAATAACAATACGAGCAGATAGCAGACACCTGGGGAGCAAGCCAAGCAATTGCAATAAATACAATTACATATGGGATACAAGGATTTTAGCTGAAACACAATTTGCACCATAGAAAATCCCATTTAACCTTGATAAAATATTATGTGATATATACTCTCTGTTAGATAACAACTAGAATTGTAATATCCTGGAGTAGACAGATACAGTGACTGACAGACAGCTGCTGCTTAAGGCCCCATTACTACTGGTGTTAAACATTCTCAGTATGGGATGGAACCTATTGGTTCCAATAACCCCATACCAACTGGGCTTGCTCCTGAGGTCTTTTGGGGCTCCCTGCTTTATTTACTCACATTGGGTAATCAGCCTTGAAAAAAAAAAAGGTTGACCAGTCAATAGAAGGTTTTTTTAGCAAAGGACTTTAACAGTAAAGACAGGAAATGTATATATTAATACTTTTATTTACATATGGTCATATTTCTGTAACATGGAATCTGTGAGAGGAATGAGAACATTAAGTCACATTATGTGGTCACGGGTCAGACTAGATGGGCCTGGGATATATTTTCTGGCGGCAGATTACAGGGCACACGCAACGTGTGGCAACAATGCTGAAACTTGTCCCAACTCTTATTGTATAACAAACACAATATCATTTTCTGTTCTTCTAGTTATGGCTTCTAGTGAACTGAGAGACGGGCTGACCTGCTCCATCTGCCTGGACATCAGTACAGATCCTGTAACACTGACGTGTGGACACAACTTCTGCCGAGCCTGTTTTAAGGACTTGTTGTACACACCGGAGGCATCTGAGGCTTATACCTGTCCTAAGTGTAGAGCAGAGTTTAAGGTGTATGCTACACTAAAGAAAGCCAGTAAGGGAACTAACGTAGCAGAGGGCTTTGCTTCTACTCAATCAGAGAAAGAAGAGATTGGAAAGTTCTGTACCAACTGTAATCACTGTTCTATACCTGCTGATAAATCCTGCCTGATGTGTGACGCTTCTCTGTGTGATAATCACATGAAAGTACACAGTAGGTTTGCAGAACTTGTCCTATCTCATCCCATCAGTTCCCTGGAGAACAGAAAATACTCCATCCACAAGAAGACGGAGGATACTGTATCTACCTGCGTCGCCAGTCTGAATAGAAATCATAACAGATTCCAGGAGGAGGCATTAACTAAAGCCTATGTGAAGAAGAAGAGGCAACTGAGAAATATTCTGGAGAGACTGACCTCAGAGAGAGAAGAAACTAAGCAAAGAGTCCAGAGACTCTATGACCATGATAGAGGAGTGAAAGAAAAAGCAGCTGATATAGTAGGGAGAGTCACTGTCCTGTTTAGAGACATCAGGAGAAAGCTGGAAGTCCTAGAGAAGAGAGTCCTGAACGTGGTCACCACGCAGGAAAAGCAGGTGACACTCCAAGTCTCTGATCTAATCCAGCATTTGCAAATAAAGCTGGACGAGCTGTCCAAGAAGATGTGTCACATTGAGGAGTTGTGTTACGTGTCTGATCCAGTGACTGTCTTACAGGAACCAGACAGTGATGGATTCTGCGATACTGAGGAGGTGGAAAGTGATAATATACAGGTCAATGATATAATTCACATGGACGAGGGTCTGATCTCAGCTACATTCCACACAGGTTTATCTGATATTATAACAGGCATTAAAAGAGGGATCTATGTGCAGGAGCTTACAGACATAGTACTGGATGTAAATACAGCCGAAAATCATATACATATATCAGATGACTTGAAAACTGCAACCTGGTCACAAATAAATTTACAACGCCCAGAAACCCCAGAGAGGTTTAATTATTCTCAGGTTTTCAGCTCTAGATGTTTTTCCTCAGGACTACATTACTGGGAGGTAGAGATCAGTGAGACAGGAGCCTGGAGGGTAGGGATGTCTTATTCCAGTGTAGGCAGGAAAGGAGAAGAGACATCAATTGGGAATAATAATAAGTCCTGGTCTATGTGCAGGTGGCTATTTAGCATGGAGTATGCAGTGTTACATAACAGGGAAGCTATTGAGTTAGATGACAATATTTCCTGTCGGAGATTTGGAATATATCTGGATTATGAGGCCGGGCGGCTGTCCTTTTATGAGCTGTGTAACCCAATCAGACACTTACACACCTTCACTGCCACCTTCACTGAGCCCCTTCATGCTGCTATCTATGTATGGGATAGAGAGTGTGATAAAGATTGCTGGGTGAGAATCAGGAGCTATGAGAAATAATCTTAATAATGAGTGATATGCTGTTCAACAGTTGTCAGTTCTAATCTATAATAAAGCAGTATCTCGTAAGCCCACATCAATGGGGCCTAATTGTCAAACCCTATCAAGCCCCTAGCTTAGCTTTTCGGAGCTTGGCCTCTATAGCTAATGCCATCTCAGGATGGTGTTAGCAGTGGGGATCTGTGTTATTGGGCCCGCTGGAGAAGAAAGAGTATGTGTAGAGCCATCTGTTCAGATCATGCTGGATGCTCCTCCTCTACTACTGAGACAAAAGTTCGGTACCCACCGCTGCATATGATTAAATTGAGACCTCCAAAGGGAATATTACAAGATTTTATGAAAGTCCACCTAATTTTAAGCCTCAGAGATAACACCCATGTTGGATTATTACCTGGAGCACCCTCCAAAGTCGGAAATCTGTCTGACGGCTAATTTTGCAGACATACAGAAGCTAGAGGTTCCCTAGGAAGGTTTGTGATAGGGCT
Organism: Mixophyes fleayi; assembly: GCF_038048845.1. NCBI lineage: Eukaryota > Metazoa > Chordata > Amphibia > Anura > Limnodynastidae > Mixophyes > Mixophyes fleayi. Next base: position 201,534,963 of record NC_134407.1, on the reverse strand, counting down.
CCTCAGGCTCACCAATTGCTCCACTTTGAACTGCAGTCCCAACTTGGGCTACAGTCTCAGTTGTTCATCAGCTGGGGCCCCACCTATAGTCAGATCAGCAGCACCCCTTTGCCCCGCTGTCGCCTCCCATCGTAATTTCTTAGGCACCCATATAGAGCATATTATGCTGTGGACACAGAACTCTGGATCGCATCCGTCTCTGGTGAGAGACGTCTTCTCCTGAACAGAAACTTTTCACAGGTGCTGTTCCGGCTAGACGAATTTTATAAATAGTGCTGATGTTAATATTTTTATTGCTGTGATAACAAACGATAATTTACACCCAAATTGGTCAAGAATTGATATAGACCCTTTATCTGCAACAATTGTTATTCAATTACTTGCTCCAGTTTCTTAAAATGTGAATTATCCTTTTGTCACAAACAGTATCATGATGGGTCTTCTACATTTAACTTTAGATCACTAAGTTAGCTCAACTGCATTAATTACAATAACTATTTGTACTGAAGGGGATTTGTCATCAAGATAGTTACTTACAATATTCTGTTTAAAACTTGAAGTGGGTAATGTGAACAGCTCTATTGTAAAGGTCCAATATAACTGATATAACAATATTACCATATTTATAGTACTGATCCAATGGAGCTGCAGGCAGACAAGATATAATTATCATAATATGTCAAAATAGAAGATACAAAATACCTAAAAACGCTGTCTTTATACCATTAGAAGGAAGTTAGAGAAAGCAAATATACCAATGATACATTAAAAAGACAACCAAAACTTATTAGCCAGTCAATAAAATTGAAAATAGGCTAAATATTAATTGATAATAATAAGTTTAATAATAAGTTTATGAACTTAGAGATACATCACCAGTATGAAAACATTGACGTTCCACTATGTTGCTATTGATAGATCAGTACTACAACACAAAATGTTGTAGAATTAGCACGGTAGACAACCAGATCACTATATAGTGTCTTTGTGAGGAAGGGTGCACCAGATTTAGTATTGCTTAAAAAAATCAAACGGATTTCTTGCCTTTGCAGTATCCACAGTGTCTTACATATTTTCTGGTTATGTACAAGCAGAATGGTGGAAACCTGCTTATGGATTACTAGTTAAATGGGACTGCCTGAATACTGTCTGGACTGTACTTGTGTTTTAGGAGACAATTATACGTCATACATATTACTGAATATACATACAGCTGCTAATAAATAGAGAAGAGACAAGAAACCTAACGAATTTCAAGACTTGTTTCAGCCACTCGAAGATGGTAACCAATCAGAATGCAGGGATTCATCACATGGGTTTAAATTAAATAATGTCTCAGTTTCTTAGGTGCCATTTGCCCTGACCCTCAAAAGCGCCCCGTTACCGGGAACCGCAAACTTAAGAGAACTGACTTTATCCTTACCTCTTCAGTAGAGACACGAATGGCTGCTACATTGCTGTTGCAAAGTAAGCTGATGTGAAGAAAGTTCTAACTACTGGTTTCCTTTAACAGGGTGAACCCAGGGTTTTGTATTTTTAAGCCCCAGATGTATTTTTTATCACGTTGGGAGAGGTCACTTTGGTTCGAGGAGGAAAAAAGCAAAGCACTTTCCACTTTCCAAATTGTTTGTTTCTAAAAAGAGATAAGGGGCTAGATTTACTAAGCTGCGGGAGATGTTGCCTATATCAACCAATCAGATTCTAGCTGTCATTTTGTAGAAAGTACTAAATAAATGAAAGCTCTAATCTGATTGGTTGCTATAGGCAACATCCCCACTTTTTCAAACCCGCAGCTTAGTAAATATACCCCAAGGAGTGATGATGGGTTGTCAAGTCTCTAGAACCACCTTAAAAAGGATGTTTTACCTTTACCCATTTAAAAATTCTGGGTGTTCTGCGAAGATTATCCAGTTTGCCCATGTTTTGTCAAATGACTGTTCTCTTTAATGTATCTTAAGAGTAGTGTTTTCCATTATTGTGATTATTTGAATATTAATAAACTATTCATTCAAATAAAGTAAGTCTGTCCCCTCCAATGCATGTAAATAAGACTTTTAGCTGCATTTAAAACATGGGGTAAGACTGATTTCTTATATTTGGAAACAGAGTCTGGGAGACGGATGGACTCTGGGGGGGAATTCAATTCCCCCCGAAGTACCGCAGCGCTAAAACTATTACCGCTATTACGGTAATTGTCCACGTAATTACCGTTATTACGGTAGTTCTAACGCCAGCTTTTTGCTCGCAGCTCCCTGAGCCGGGTTAATATCACCGTAATAACATAACCTATAATGCGGCGGTACATCGGGGGAGTTGAATTTCCCCCTGGGAGACAGATGGACTCTGGGAGAAGTTTAGCAACATGAAGCACGGGTCAGCTGCAATTTGTATGCCAGTAATTTGTGACCTAATTCCGGCCACATTTGACCAGATTTGAGTCACAAGAGGACATGACCAGAATACATGAAAAGACGTACCCACCTCATTATCGCAGACTGAGCGGCCCAGTTTTGGTGGAAAAATGTCTTCCCAGGACTTGGGGGAGTTAGCACCCTTGGGTAGCGCATCTCGTTACGTCTTTGTGTAAAGAACCATGAGGCCCATATTGCATCATATGTATGTTGCTTGTTGTGAAGAAAATGCTTTATTCTGTCCATGTAGACAATATGCCAGACATAATTCTTGAAGATTGAAATGGAGGGGCGGGGGCAGTTTTTATTGATCAATGCTTTGGCTGCCATCTGCAGATGGGATACCAGTTTTTGGCTCTGTACTCTAAGATCCTGGGGATGTTTGGAGAGTAGGAAGGTCTTGAGGTCTTTGGGTACATGTTGTTCTAACATTGAGTTGTTGGAGTGGACCTTATCCCAAACAGGGGTGAATTGTGGGCAAGTCCACCAAATGATACATTGTTCCCCTGTGGCCACAGTCTCTCCAGCCATTTGGGATAGATGTGGAGAACGTTTTATTAAGTCTGTCGGGGGTGTAAAACCACCTGTAGTTAATTTTATATCCTGTCTCTTCAATTCATGTAAATATGGGTCTAGAGGCAAGACCCTCTCTAACCTCTTCCCAGCATGACTCTTCAGGTGGGGAGGCTTAAGTCTGTCTCTCAATCCCTCTCTTGAAGCCTCTGGGAGTCAAGGATATCATTTACTAGTAAGTTATATTCGAGATCATGCATTTCATAAAGGAGACTTCAAACAGATACCCTCAAATGGAGTTAAAAACGGCAATGTGTTTAAAGGCGAGTTTTGGTAGTCCCAAATCAGAGCCATAGTTGAGACTTAGGAGGAGAGTTTAAATTGGGTCCTACAGAAATCCCAGATACTTTGAGAGAAGGAAGAGAGTTTGACCAGGGGCGGTCTCCTGACCTTGTATAGTCCCCGTAAGAATGTAACGGAGTTTAGTTTGAAAAATTGGGTTTCAATATCTATTATGCAATTGTGTTGCAGGGAGCAAAAGTAGCAGCTACATGACTTAGGTGCAAGGCTAGATAGTAAAGCCTTAAGTCAGGAAATCCCCTTCCCCTTCTGTTTCTTGGCTTTATAAGTATGGAGAGAGGGGTTATTTGAGGTTTATCATTTCCATATACAATGAAGGAAAGTTGATTGAAGTTCCTTAAAGACCGGATTTGGGACTTTAACTGAAAGGGTTCGAGTTACAGAAATTTTGAGACATAAGTGCTATGATCCTGTCCAGACATGATATAAAGTTTTCTCCAGGATAGCAAGTCTGATTTAATCTTTGTTATTAAATGAGTGGAAGTTCCTCTGGTATAAGTGCTCATATGAAGAAGTAATAAATACTTTCAGGAACTTTAACCTGAGTTTCTGCCAGTTAAGATAGGGGTAGGTTGGATGTCTACTTTAGTGATAGGACATGCAGAAGCATGGCCTCCAGTTTGGAGAAGTTAATTGTATATCCCGAGAGTTCACCTCAACATTTATAAGGGCAGGAATGGAGGTCTGAGGTTGAATAAGAGACAGGAGTATTTCATCTGCAAACAGAGAGATTTTGGCGACCTCCCACCTCAACTGCATGGAATAGGGAACTTCTAAATAGTGCTTCTAGGGTTCTATTACAAGAGCAAACACCAGAGATGACAGTGGGCAACCTTGTCTAGTCCCACTAATGATTGCGACTGGATCTAATATGTTTCCAGTAACCATTGAACTTAGGGATTGTGTATAAGGCTTGTAAGAAACACACAAAGGTCTTAACTGTTTAGAACATGAATTTCCAGGATACTCTGAAATGTTGTTTCAGCCTGTCGCCCCGGCATAGAGCAGAGTAATGGATCATATCTGTGAGGATTTTGTTCAATCAATTTGCTAGAATCTTTGCATATAGCTTTATGTCATTGTTAAAGAGGGAGATGGCCCAGTAGTTTGCGCATTCATGGTGGTCATTCCCTTTGTTGTGTAACTTTACTATTCTCACCTCTAACACAGAATTAGGGAAGCGGGTCCCCTGAAGGGCAGTGCACACAGAGCAGATGTGGGGTGCTATGGTTTGCAGAGAATCTTTTAGGACCAGGACATTTTGCAGCTTTCTTATCACTCAGCCCTGTAGCTGGAGCTAGAGATACAAGTAGCTTTGAGTTGTCCATGGCTTGATCTGGACTTGGCTGCTTGCGCTTGAATTTGGCACGGCCTTACTGTACATTGACTATGGAAAAATACTCCTTCTCCGCCCTGTTCACACCCCAAACTGGTAGGCTGAAGTAAGTGTCCTTTACGTTCAAACGTTACTTGTTTTTCTGCCTCATCTCTTGCTCTAGCTACAGGGCTAGTCTAAGTTCTGAGCACTGGTGATGACGGTCTCATGTGCATGCTATAACATATGTTTGCTATCAGGAGCAAACATAAAAATGGATTTTGAGTCCAGTTTCTGTGCGTTCTTTATGTACATTTATAATCCACATAGGCTTTGGACATATCCTGCATTGTCTGCTGTAGTAGAGCAGATCAGACCTACACCAACATTCAACAGCGCACGTATCTTGAGATGAATTCGAATGTACGTGCATTGTAAAACAAATGCACGTTGTGCTCAGTATGTGTCCCTTGATTAATCAGGCCTGAGAAGTTGTGGGAAAAATATTTAAATTTGACCTACACTTCTGATTGTTCAAAGCTTATTCTTAGATCACATTGGATCAAGAGCAGTGGCGGATCCAGGGGAGAGGCAATCGTTCCCCCTAGCAGCACAAGCATACATTTTAAATGGCCAAGATGCCAATGAAAGGGGGCGTGGGGTCAACTGGGACCAGCCAATCAGAATGAAGGGGAGTGACTATGATAAAATTGCCCCCGCCCCCCCCAAAAAAAGTCTAGGTCCGCCCTAATTGAGAGGGTAAGAGGTTTCATCCAAGACGTTGTGGATTATTGGTAATAAAGATGGAAGACAAGATAGTAGATTTAGAAGTCTAGCTCTAATTTTTCTAGTACAGTCTAGAAAGTGATGGCTAGAATTTAATTGGTTGCTATGGACAACACCTCCACTTTTCCTGCTTTAGAGGTTTTAGTAAATCTACCCCAAGAGCTTTAATTTGACTTACATATAATGAGGGTAAGAAGTAGGTTGGCATCTAATAGAAAATGTTAAAAAGGAGCATGGGTAAAAGTATATTTACTGGCATGTTGCAAAGTTCAGAAACATTCGCAGCTCGGCTACAAAAAGTTCTGAAGTTTATATCCAGATAGACTTTCCTGGTGCATAGCTGAAAAACTTCAACACAATTTTTTTTGACGTAACTTTAAGACACGTACATTAATTCATAGTAATTAGGGATGTGCACCGGCGACTTTTGAGGTCTCGTGTTTTGTGTTTTGGATCCGGATTTTCGTTATTTTTGGGGTTCGGATTTGTCTCGCAAAACACTTGACGAAAGGTCTCGGTTCGGATTTAAGGTTTTGGATCGGATTTTTTTTGAAAAAAACATAAAAAGTTTAAAAATCAAGTTTTTGGGCTTATTTTCACTCCTAGGCTATTATTAACCTCAATAACATTCAATAACAAGCATTTCCACTAATTTACAGTGTATTCTGAACACCTCACAATATAGTTATTAGTCCAAAACGTTGCAACAAGGTATCTTTCTGGACTGCGTAGAGGAGTGGGTCATCACAATATATATTAAAAACCCTGAACTTTTATGATTCGCACCAATAAATGTACCTGGACTGCGTAGAGGAGTGGGTCACCACAATATATATTAAAAACCCTGAACTTTTATGATTCGCACCAATAAATGTACCTGGACTGCGTAGAGGAGTGGGTCACCACAATATATATTAAAAACCCTGAACTTTTATGAATCGCACCAATAAATGTACCTGGGCTGCGTAGAGGAGTGGGTCACCACAATATATATAATAAGAAAACCATCAACTTGTTTGATTTGCACCAATAAATGTACCTGGACTGCGTAGAGGAGTGGGTCACCACAATATATTAAAAACCCTGAACTTTTATGAATCGCACCAATAAATGTACCTGGACTGCGTAGAGGAGTGGGTCACCACAATATATTAAAAACCCTGAACTTTTATGAATCGCACCAATAAATGTACCTGGACTGCGTAGAGGAGTGGGTCACCACAATATATATTAAAAACCCTGAACTTTTATGAATCGCACCAATAAATGTACCTGGACTGCGTAGAGGAGTGGGTCACCACAATATATATTAAAAACTCTGAACTTTTATGATTCGCACCAATAAATGTACCTGGACTGCGTAGAGGAGTGGGTCACCACAATATATTAAAAACCCTGAACTTTTATGATTCGCACCAATAAATGTACCTGGACTGCGTAGAGGAGTGGGTCACCACAATATATTAAAAACCCTGAACTTTTATGATTCGCACCAATAAATGTACCTGGACTGCGTAGAGGAGTGGGTCACCACAATATATTAAAAACCCTGAACTTTTATGATTCGCACCAATAAATGTACCTGGACTGCCTAGAGGAGTGGGCACTGGGCACCACAATAAAATATATAAAAAACCTTCAACAGGTCTGCATTACACTACACATACGGCTGCTCCTCCATCCTCTCCATCATATACATGTTGGAGTTTTAGCGTGTGACAACCTCTTGTTTTTGATAATGTCAGTGCATTTTGAATATTTTTCAATTTGCCCCACACCACTGAATGTACTTTATCTATGATACGCATCTATCTATCTTGACTGCGTAGTGTGGTGGCCCCGGTACACAATTTGGTACCGAGGCCACAATATAATTAAAAAACCCTCCACGTGTCAGAATTCCACCAAAAAAGGGTATGGACTGCGTAGTGTGGTGGCCCCGGTACACAATTTGATACCGGGGCCACAATACCTCCTCCAAACATGGTACAGACAATTCGTCATTGAGATCCCATCAAGTATGTTAAAGACAGACAGGGTCCAAGTGTTATTGGTTGACTTTGTAAACCAAAAAACTGTCCCTGTTGCACATAGTCGTGCAATGAAGACTGACTTTTTCATTTAAAGGCACCATCTTTCAAGTGTAGTGTTTGTAAGTCTAAGTCATATTATACTTTTGGTAAAATTGGTTTATTTTGTTCCTCTTTATGGTAACTACTAATAGAATTAAAGTATTAAATAGAAGCGGCAGTTCCTCTTTATGGTAACTACTAATAGAATTAAAGTATTAAATAGAATTAAAGTATGAAATAGAATTAAAGTATTAAATAGAATTAAAGTATGAAATAGAATTAAAGTATTAAATAGAATTAAAGTATTAAATAGAGTGGTATAGAGTTGTAGTGTGGTATAGATAGAGTGGTCCCCACAATATAATAATAAAACCCTCAACTGGTCTGAATTCCACCAAACAAGTATCTGGACTGCGTAGTGTGGTGGCCCCGGTACACAATTTGGTACCGAGGCCACAATATAATTAAAAAATTGGGCATCAACTGTCACCGTTGTTTAATATCTGATACACCTAAATATGGACTGCACAGTGGAGTGGCCCCAGTAGTAAATTTGGTGCCGGGGCCACAATACCTCCATCAACCCTCTAAATCCCACTCCACTGATGGCGGACACCGGGCGCACGTCTAACACCAACATTGCAGTTACAGCCGCAGTTATACGCTTTGCAATAGGGTGACTACTATCGTATTTTGTGGTCATGGCAAACGACTGTTGGACGGTCAATTGTTTTGTGAAAGACTTAGCGGTCTTACGACTTCCCCTCTGGGAAGATGACCGACTAACAGCAGCAACAGCAGCAGTGGCAGTAGTAGGCGTACCGCTGCAGGATTCCTCGGATGAATCCCGTATTGAGGAGGACTCAGTCTGGCTGCTGACTTGGGCTGCAGGACTGAATCTGATGGAGATTGTGGAGGAAGTTGACGAGGAGGGTGTTGCTGGTGTGTATCCAACTGGACCACGGGATTTAGGTGTCCCTGTACCGATGAGGGTCCTAGCCCCAGTTCCTGAACTAACCACTGAACTATGAAGGTTATTCAGGTGACGTATAAGGGAGGATGTTCCTAGGTGGGCAAGATCCTTACCCCTGCTTATTTGAGCTTTACATAAGCTACATATGGCCATACATTGGTTGTCTGGATTTGGATAAAAATAACTCCAGACCGAAGAGGTGCATTTTTTGGTCTTCTGACCAGGCATGACGATGGGCTTTTTCATCCCATGGACATCAGCTGTTTCCCCCCCTGGTGCCTCATTTACAATAACCACATCACCATCCTCATCATCAAGTTCCTCCACAGCGCCAGCTACATCATCAATAGCCTCCTCCCGAGCCACCTCTTCCCGTACAGTGATGGGAAGGTCAGGCTTGACAACCACCAACATCCTTGGACTCGCCTTGTGGATTTGTGATAATTTCTCTTTAGAAGGCAGAGTTGTTTGCTGTTTTGTTGCTGACAGCATAACTCTCTTCAATTTTTTGTAGGGGGGGGGGAGGAGGAGGAGGGCTAAGATCCGTGGGTGAAGCTGAACCACTAGTCATGAACACGGGCCAGGGCTTAAGCCGTTCCTTGCCACTCTGTGTCGTAAATGGCATATTGGCAACTTTACGTTTCTCCTCAGATGATTTTAAGTTTCTCTTTTTGCTACTTTTTCTTAACTTGGGCATTTTGGATTTTACATGCCCGGTACTACGAGATTGGGCATCGGGCTTGGAAGACGACGTTGATGGCATTTCATCGTCTATGTCATGACTAGTGGCAGCAGCTTCAGCATTAGGAGGAAGTGGGTCTTGATCTTTCCCTACTTTATCCTCCAAATTTTTGGTCTCCATTATATGTAGCACAAGATACTGCAGAATGTGTGAACTTGGTAATATTGCAGTACCAATGGACTTATACTGCTGTATTGGTTTTGCAAATTTGGTTATAATTATTATATATTTTTTTTTTTTTAAATTTTTTATTTTTTTTTACTTTTTTTTTATTTTTTAAAAACTTGGGAATAATGGGGAAATAACTATGCCCTTAGAAGCACAGAGCACAGGACACAGCACCACTGGACTGAACAGGACACGGCACAGGACCCAGCAGCACTACGGAACTCAGCAGGACAGAGCACAGGACACAGCACCACTGGACTGATACTGCAGAATGTGTGAACTTTGTAATATTGCAGTACCAATGGACTTATACTGCTGGATTGGTTTTGCAAATTTGGTTATAATTATTATATATTTTTTTTTTTTTTTAAATTTTTTATTTTTTTTTACTTTTTTTTTATTTTTTAAAAACTTGGGAATAATGGGGAAATAACTATGCCCTTAGAAGCACAGAGCACAGGACACAGCACCACTGGACTGAACAGGACACGGCACAGGACCCAGCAGCACTACGGAACTCAGCAGGACAGAGCACAGGACACAGCACCACTGGACTGATACTGCAGAATGTGTAAACTTTGTAATATTGCAGTACCACTGGACTTTTACTGCTGAATGTGTGAACTTGGTAATATTGCAGTACCAATGGGCTTATACTGCAGGATTGGTTGTGCAAATTTTGTGGTAATTAAAAAAAATTAAAGTAGTTTTTGGTATTTTTTTAAAAAACTTTTTTTTATTTTTTTAAACACAGGGGAATATTGGGGAAATAACTATGCCCTTAGAAGCACAGAGCACAGGACACAGCACCACTGGACTGAACAGGACACAGCACAGGACCCAGCAGCACCACTGACCTCAGAAGGACAGAGCACAGCACACAGCACCACTGGACTGATACTGCAGAACACAGCACAGCACAGCACAGCACAGAACTAAACAGCACAGCACAGAACTAAACAGCACAGCACGAGATCTACCAGGACAGAGGACCACCTAACACACCCTCCCTCTACCCTGATCAATGCCCGAGTGAAGATGGCGGCGACTAGCGGGGAATTTATAGGATCCGAGTATCGCGAGATCCGACAACGGGATTATGAGTCAGAGCCTCAGTTTCACATTTGAATTTGGCGCCAATACCCGGATCTGTCTCGGATCCGACTCGGATCCGCAACGTTCGGGTGGACTCGGATTTCATAAATCCGAGTGCGCTCATCCCTAATAGTAATATAGACACATGAAAACACAGGAAGAAAACTTTTACCAACATACAGTAATACATACATTCTATACAGTACAAACAAAGGAAAGGATACACTTCATCCAATTACATGCACATATGCACAAACATGCATTGTGGACAATAACGAGATCACAGTGATGCACTCTGTAAAAGTCAAGACTATGGTGACATCTTGTGGCAAGATTAAATACTGCAGTATTTTAAGAGCACTTTTGTTTAAAAGGACTGGATGTAAAAGTATAGCTTCCATTTATTATAGACTGTACAAACTCTGTGCGTAGTCGTAGTTGGAATCGAACGCATGACCCCAGCGCTGGGAATGGAGCATCTTTTGTAGGAGCAAGGAGCGTTCCCCCAGATTCTACCATAATCTCCTTGTTACTGCAGAGGGGGAGTGAGCAAAGCAGAAATGACATTTTACCATTAGTTATATTGAAAACATTTTCAAAGAAACCTTAGAAAGGCGTCTTTCATAAATAGATGACCAGGTGCAAAGATTTTTTTCAGGAGAAGTTCAAGTTTCCATTTGTATATCACTAAAATGTTATTTATGACATTATAACATTCAGTCATTTGAAAAAGTCTAATTATTTTGCTTTTAAAATGTCCAACAAAATAGGACTGACATACAAATAGGACTAACATACTGTAAGGAGTGTGAATGCATGGTAATAATCTATATGCCGCATTCTGCCGTGTGGGTGGCCAACAGAGGCAAGATTAGATGGTGACACAGGCACATTAGAGATCATTGGTCTCTATGAGAAAGGTGCTTCCCGTGCATATAGGGGGGTTTCCAAATGATGCAAGACTAACAAGCACAGGAGAAAAAGAATGTGATTCTCTTTCACAACCACATTCATCCGTTGTGTGCACGGCCAGCCCTTTTCTCCTAGGGATCAATGATACCGATTGTTCCAGTCTACGTTTTACCAGCACAGTAGTGTTTACATGTGAAATATTCACGAGAAATCCAGCGAGAAAATCTTTACAATTACAATCACAGTTCTTGTGCCACCCAAACCTGTATATTTTCTCATGCTACAAAGTCTACAGAATCAATTATTACTCAGCTAGGCAAATAAAATTGAAAAAACTAAACAAACAAGATAAACTCCCTTTGTGGCTGAATAACATTATTTATTTACAGTGCTCCCCTCTTCTGCAGTAACAGGAAAAAAAAATAAGCAGCTTCCTTTAAGAATTTGGGAACCCTATTTACAGTCTTCCCAGGTCCCCTACACTTGAGGCTGTCATAGAGTGCCCTGAAAGCAAGGGGAATTTCTGTCATTAATACCCATTGTAAAAACAGGAATCGGTTCCTAAGTGGAAGTGAAGAACTTGCACTCATTTATTTTGGCAGGAGTATGGGGGTGAACCAAATAGAACGACGAGTGATGGAGGCAGTAAAGCTATCAGGTTCATGGGTGTGTGCTACCCCAGCTGGTCTTGTGCGTGATCACTTACTTGGGGTGCCATGATGCACATGTGGTACCCCACTTGTTATTGCTCTCCTCTTCTGTTCCAGCTATGACAAGGGTGTGACCCCGCGACCAAAGGGTTCACTGAATACTCAAGTATTTAACACCCAATTCATGGAGTGGACATTAGTGTGCAGTGCAATGTCAAATAAACTGTTGGGCGTCAGATCATCTCATAGAAAAATAAACGTACATTTTCTTCAAATGCCTTCTCTTCCTGCACATAAGCTTAACGGATGCAGTGGAGGACACATATTGCAAATGCCAAACACCTCCAGCTCATATCATATAACAAGCATCGCTTATCCTAAACTCCTCCAGCACAATTTTCACAAAATAAAATTTGTGGCACTAAGTGATTACTCAATATTTAAACAGTAAATAAAAAGTGAACAAATAGAATTAACACCATACAGTAGGCTGCTCTGGTCTCAGACACCTGTTCCAGGAATACATCTATAGTAGTATTATTATTATTATTATTGATTATTTATAAGGCACCACAAGATGTCTGCTGCGCAGTACACAATATAAGACAGTAGATCATACAGGGTAAAACAGAACAATAAACGAGTATTACCAAGACTCCCGGGGCTCCAGGCATAACAATATAGTGAGACTGGAGCAGAACAATAGGTATAGAGACAGAAGGGAAGAGGGCCCTGCTCATAAGAGCTTACATCCTAAGGGGAGGGAAACAGACAGCAGGCACAAGCGGATTCAGAAGGACTCAAGCACTAGAGGAGTGAGAAGGGACAGGGAAGAGAGAGGTGAAAAGAACTAGTATGGTGAGAGGGTTAGGTGGATGGCTGGTAGGCTTTAAGGAAGAGGTGAGTTTTGAGTGCCTGTTTGAAGAAGCACAGATTAGGGGACAGTCGCATAGAGAGTGGGAGGTCGTCCCAGTAGAGGGGGCAGCTCGGGAAAAGTTTTGGATTCAGCAATGTGAAGACGTAATCAGGGTAGAGGTGACGGTGATTGGTCGAGCGCAACTTTCCAAGGGGGCTCAATACAGGGTTCTCTCGTATTCCATGTGGCTCCCAGCTAAACTCACCCACCAAGGACCTCTGTCTGACAATCCATGCCTCTCTTCCAAGCACTCACATCCAAAGGCTCTCCCCTCTTTATGGACCTTTGCTAGGACTCTCTCCCTCTTGTCCAGGTGCAGCTCTCGTGCACGACTCCATGATCTCTCTCTGGCCCTGGGTGTTTCTTCCTGAGGTAGCTCTGATGGCGAATATCCCTCTATGTCACTGCCCATTCTCTATTCAAGATAGGGTTCTCTGGTTCCCTTAATGGGCTAATTATCTGGTGTCCTCACGGCATCTGAAACAAGGCCCTGGGACTATGCTCCTCCCTGCCAGTCCCAGCTTCATATGACAGCTTCGGGAAACGGGAAAGTCTTTGCGTCCAAATCTCTCGAGGCCCGGACCTCATTAGTGCCTACAGCCTTCCTGGGGAATTGGACTACCATCACTGGAGGGCAGGGCCCAAACATTAACGCTACAAGCATTACAGTTTTAGTTAATAGGGAAAGGAGAGGACTGTAAGACTTAAATGTTATTGCTTAATGTATGTCACATGAAATCCCCAGCATACAATTAGATTCTAAGAAACATTAAATACACATGAAGAAAGCAGCAGACACATAACTTAGGCCGTCCACCTTCTAGGAGCAAGGGGTAATGGGCAGGTTTCGGGAGGCTGGTCTGATGTCCTGGAAGAGTAGGCAAGTACACGCAGACACATTCTTAGTAATTTTCTAATAAATTATAAATGGATCTCCATTTTAATTAAATTAAATCTTGCAATAAAAGAAATTTGTCACTAAATACTATTAAAGTCTAATTCTGCACTAAGTATACTGAACTCTCCAGAACAGCCACCAGGTGGCAATAAACCATAAACTGCTTGCGGGCTCACAGACATGAATCCTCCAACTTGTGCTCTCTGCTGTTAAGGTGGACCTGTTGTGCAGCTTTGAAAAATGTAATCTATAATTATTAATACACAAATCATTATTGGGAAACTCACTATAACACGGTGTCCAAGATTATCTGTGGCATAAGCACCTGCCATTATTTAAATGATCTGTTGGTGTGGGCAAAAGTCCCTGTGACACTGATCTCATGTGATCTTTCAGAGCCAATGTACTGCAAGCTTACAGCTTGATGATGTCACAGGGTGTGTCCCAGAAGCACAGGGAGCATTCTCCTGCCAGTACATAGTCAATTTACTCTCATTAATACTCATGAGTATACCTGAAAGATAACTGACCTCATGTAGCCGTGTAAAAAGGTAGAACGTTACATACAGTGTATATGTACTGAACAAATAAAAAAAAGTATTTTAATCACTGGCGCTGTCTGTATAGAAATCAATGAACTCCTTAAGTATAAGCTGCTGTCAATCTTAAAGACAGTGTGATCTCTAACTATATTAAACAGCAGAAGAAGACAAGTTTGGGTGCGCTTTACAATGAAATATACAAATCTATCATTGAATCACAATCATTGAGTGATTGTGATTAACCCCAAATAAAGATAAATTTTTAACACGTCTTCAATGCAATTTTCTTGTTTGTGCTTTTACTAATACAATCTATTGTACTGACAGCGCATGTTAATGCATGAGAAATAGGTTGTGCCGCATTCTAAAATCTTAGAATGCTGATTTGGAACATGAGCATTCATTCTATGTTTACTCTACTTTTCAGGAGTCGGTTAGCAGTGGATTGGTATGAACAAGCTTTTAAAGTATCCCTCATTTCAGGGTCGCTGCTGCAAATTGCAGCCCTTGACTTATTACAGGACCCTGCACATTCTAATACCAACAAGGAGGATTTCCATTCAACTCCGCTCCACCGCTGTTAACTGCAACTCAGCCCGCAAAGCTGAAACCCGCTTATTAAAATGTGAATGAGGAGCCTCTGCTGCTACATTTCTGACTTATATATATTCTGTATGTTTCTGTACACTACACTTGTACATTAGAATCCAGGATGCACCTAACAATTTTCTAGGAGCCAGTGACATCACAGTCACTGTCTGACATACATAAGGTTCTGAACCCTAGTTACTTGAAAGGCTTCATTCTGATTTAGTTCAGCACACACTATTGTTGTTACGTGTTGGTAACAATAACAGAGTTGAGTTGAAAATTTGAAACTTTGTGTATTGGTTAAAAAAAAAATCCCCTTTCTTTAAAAGTTTTGTTGTAACTTGGATTTAGTGGTTGTTTAAAGGAAATGCTGATATAATGTGTATTTATCTCAAGTACATTTTTCTTAATAGATACAGGATTATCATCGTAAATGACTAGATTATAGAGTTTCATGACCATTCACTTTTAGTTTTTCTTACCACAGCAATACTGAGCCTATTTTATAAAGATCCTTGCAGGTCATCGTTCTAGATTTGGGATATACCGATCTTCCGGCAGTGGATATAGTTAAAACCTCTTGGCGTCATCAGACATGAAATAGACGGATTTAATTACGAATTCTGAAGCAGCGCTCACTGAAGCCTTTGTTTTTATAAGGAATAATAATAATGTGTTCTGCTCAGCTGATCGGTAATTGCTACAGTCTTTACCTCTGTGCGTATAGTGATATAGTTTTCTTCATTCACCTCCGGACATTATGCGGTAGACCAGCTTCTAGGGGGGTTTAAATTGTGGTGTCCAGGTTTCATCAGGGGTTTTAGTAATCACGAAAATTTTCAACTACATAGATTTCAGTAACCATAGAGAGAGAGTTAGGTTCCAGCTACCGTGTTCACGGTATTCTGTTATTAATACCAGAACAGAGGCACATATCAATACAGAGAGGAAGCTAATTTAATTTAATGATTACGACTTGATGCAGACCACCGAACAAGCTCATTTCTCATGTTAACTCTAAAATTGGGGAAGGTGTCTCCATATAATTATTTTTTTTTAAAAGAATTACTTAATCTTTTATACAAGCTAAGGGTACATATGATCAACATACAAAAAAAAAAACCAGTATGGTCCAAGACAAAATAAAATGCATAGACTGGTCGTGTCAGAGTGACGACAGCCATTTTCGAGCTTAATCAGTGTGCACCTTATCATTTGACTAGGAAGTTGCGATATGAATGAAGCATTAGGTCCATGCCCTAGTAACTTCACTAGGATCTAGGTCAGGCTTGGCCAACCTGTGGCTCTCCAGGTGTTGTGAAACTACATTATTGTAATAATTCTATTTTCTTTTCAACTACATGGCAGCCATAAAGTGTGTGGCACAACCAAGCAATATAAATAACAGAAGAGGGTGGGTGAAGTATAACAGTAATAGAGCAACAAAAAGATTTTTATTGAATAACTGAAGGATTTTCCTTCCAAACTGAGTTACAGAGAAAATGTCACATCCAGGAGATAATGGGCCCGATTCATTAAGGAACTTAAATTAAGAAGTTTCTTATTTAAGTCTCCTGGACAAAACCATGTTACAATGCAAGGGTTGCAAATTAGTTTTCTGTTTTGCACATAAGTTAAATACTGACTGTTTTTTCATGTAGCACACAAATACTTGATAGCTTATTTGTACACTGAAATTTAAAGTTGACATTTGTGTGCTACATGAAAAAACAGTCAGTATTTAACTTATGTGCAAAACAGAAAACTAATTTTCACCCCTTGCATTGTAACATGGTTTTGTCCAAGAGACTGAAATAAGAAACTTCTTAATTTAAGTTCCTTAATGAATCAGGCCCAATGTCTGGTAAAGGTAGGAAAAGATGACCACCTACTGCATTGAATAAATGGTCTTCTGAGGCATGAATTCTTTGTGTCCAGAAGGCTGCCATTGTCCTTGTAGAATGCATCTATTACTTCTGGTATCCCACATCCACACTGCTCATATAAGCTTACACAGTGACCTTCTTGATCCATTTTGTAAGTGTATGTTTGCATTGAGCATGCCCTTTGCCAGGGTCCTATAGGCATGAAAAAAAGTTGATCAGTCTTTCTGGATTCCTATTTCTGGAGAGGTAAATCGAAATTGCCCTCACAAGATCCAGGGTACGTAACTGTTCCTTCTTGGATGGGAACAGAGAGAATTCATTATAATCCCCTGGTTGATATGGCAAGTAGAAAAGTAGGATAAGTTGTCAACACAGTTGTCCACGTATATGTTCAACTAAGGCTCCTTACACCATAGAACATGTAGTCCTCCTACTCAACGCGCAAAATGTGATTGATACCAGAAATAACACCTCAAGTGTAAGTCACTTGAGGGAGACATCTTGCAAAAGGCATCAGACTTTAGAGCATCCAGTACCAGGCTAAAATACCAAAGGGCCACAAAAGGCTTGATACAAGGTCTATTTATTTTTACCGCTTGAAAAACAAGACAAGAAAAATAAGTTTATCACATGGTAAAAATAGTGCAGACACCTAAGTGTAACGAGAGCAAGAGTTTGTCAAATGGTAGCATGGGCATGATCAAATAGAATGAACACTTACCTGAACAGCTTGTCAGACTCCCTTCCTTCTTAGAAATGACTGCTCAGGCTTCATGACCTTTGGGTTGTGATGCAGAATCAGTCCTGGATATGGAAGACAAGACCAAGATGACAGAGGCCATGGTTGTTCCAGAAGCATTTTCCAAGCTACTACAAACCATGGGCGGCACAGTCAAAGTGGAAACGCTACAACTCTACGGCTTCTGCCTTGATTTTCCATAGAGTTTGGGCAAGGAGTGGAAAAGCTCCACGGGGTGTCCCCTTGTGACGGGAATAGAACATGTTACCTTAGTTTTTGGAGATTTCCCCATCAGATCTATTTGACATAGTCCAAACTTCTGTAATAGTAGTTGAAAAACGTATTTATGTAAGGCCCAGTCTCCTGGATGGACTTGATATCGACTGAGAGGTCTGCTATCTTGCTGTGTTTGCAAAAAGGATCAAATTTTCCTCTGCCCATGCCATGACTTAAAACTTTTGCCACCATTGTCTTGCTTCTTGTGCCACTTTGGATGCTTATGAAAGAAACTACTGTCTGAATGCTGGAAAAGATCCTGAGATGTCTGTGTTCTAAGAGAGGTAGAAAGTGCAGAATCGCATGCCATACTACCCTCATTGCAAGAATATTCACTTGCAATCACTTTTCATTCTGGACCCACACAATTTGCAGAGACTGAAGTTGGTTTGCTAGAAGTTGAACATTGATAATTCTTTCTCTGACAAAGACGTTGTCTTTTGTTGTGTCTATCCCTACCCCTAGGAACTGTAGCTGTTGTATTGTTGATCCAACCATGTTCCTGTAGAAATATCATCACCTGAACTGTTGTGTCTGCTGATGTTCTCCAACTGTCCTTTTGCCAGAATGTCATCCAAATAATGCCACACCATGATCTCGTGTTTCCTGAGAGCGGCCATCACTTTGGTGATCATCATTGGAGAAGTGGATAGTCTGACTGGGAGACACGTGAACTTGAAGTACAATGAATCTGAGGAACTGATGTACTAAAGAAATGTGGAGATCAGCATGTTGTAGACCTCTTTAGGTAAGGAGTCTACTACTTCAAGTAGCAGATGCTTAAGGTATCTACTACTTGAAGAATGGATTGGACTTACTACATGTGGAAATGTACTGCATAAAAAAATTGATTGAGCAGCCTCAGATTGAGAACAGTTCAGAAGACATTTGATGTTTTTTCTACAAGAAAAAAAAACCCAAAAAACTTTGGAATAAACAGGAGAAATTACATCTTTCTTTAACAGGGTCTGTAAATTGTTTTTCTAATGAGAACAGGATTCAGGACTTTACAAAGATATTCCATCTGGGTACAGAGTAGAATTTAATCTTGTACCCTTTGTTGATGTCACAAATCAAGTGCGCTTGAGTGGTGAGCATTCATGCATCCACAAACTTTGAAATCCTGCCTGACACAGAATTCCATGGAGGAAGGTGAAGAAATGTCTTTGCAAGGCCTTCGACCAGTGGCTTAATTTCCTTTCATTTGAAGAAACAACTGGCCTATTCATGCTTCACATTCTCCTATCCTGTGGAAATCAACTTAATTTCTTGTCTTTCTGAATCATGGAGTCCAGTTTTCACTAAACAGAAAATCTCAAAGAAATGGAATGTGGTTAAAAGATCCTTTAACCATGGGTCTGCCACCCATGGACGCAGCCATAAAGATCTCCTGGAGTCCACTACTAGAGCCATACTGAAGGAGAATGCAATTGTATCCAGTGAAGTTTCACAAAGGAAATCAATTCCTTTTTTCAATCACTTCAATGCTTTTAAGTAAATATTGTCTATTTTTTCCTGCACGTCTTTATAGCCACACCACAAAAAAAAAGTATTGTTCCAGAGTAAAGGTGAAGTTTCTTAAAGCATCGTTGCACTTTACGATCTGTAGAAATCTTCAGCAGTCCTCTATCTTCTATTAGAATAGTGGTCCTTGTAGACAGTTTGGCTACAACTGCATCACTCTTCAACACTGAACACCACTTAGAAACGTCTTGATCATCTGTATCCCTTTCAGGATGAAGTCTCAAGATTAAACAGAAATCTGTACATTTCTACCCAATCTTTTAATAACGTGGTGCACTAGAAACACTTGGCTTTTTCTTTGATAATCCTCAGAGGGAACCCTGAAAAAAGACAGGGACTGGGATCATTTCTATTTCCATGGTTTTGTTAATATGCTTAAGTAGCACAAACTGCTGAAAAAGTTAATGCTAGCTACGTAGCTGTAGACCACTCAGTGTCCATGCTGACCCGCCGACAACTGAAAGAGCCTATAATGGCATGTGGAGCACTGGAAGACGGTGGCCTGGTCTGATCAATCATATTTTCTTTTACATGTGGACAGCCAGGTGCGTGTGCAGCGTTAACCTGAGTAACAAATGGCACCAGGATGCCTTATAGGAAGAAAAGCTGGCAGAGGCCGTGTGATGCTCTGGGCAATGTTCTGCTGGGAAACCTTGCGTCCTGGCATTCATGTGGATGTTACTTTGACACATAGCACCTACCTAGAAATTGCTGCAGACCAAGTACACCCTTTCAAGGCAATGGGCATTCCCTGATGGTAGTGGCCTCTTTCAGCGGGATAATGCGCCCTGCCACCCTGCAAAAATTGTTCTGCAATGGTTTGAGGAACATGACAAAGACTTCAAGGTGTTGACTTTATCAGATTGAGATCTGGGGAATTTGGCGGTAGAGTATCTGTGGGATGTGCTGGAAAAACAAGTCTGCGTCATGGAAGCCCCACCTCGCAACTTACAGAACTTAAAGGACCTGTTGCTAACATCTTGATGCCAGATACCTTCAGTGGGCTTGTGGAGTCCATGCCTCAATGGGACAGAGCTGTTTTGGCAGCATGAGGGGGAACTACACAATATTAGGGAGGAAATTTTAATGTTGTGGCTGATCGGTGTAAATCCTCATTAATGACAAACTTATTTTGCCAGGAAAAAAACTTGTTCAGGAGGTTGGGTGTCTTTGGGTTGAGGGATACACTCCACACAAAACCTCTTCATAATTAAAATGTATCTGTTATCATGGGCTTCACAAACCAGATGGTACTTGCTTGCCTTCTTCCCTACAGCAGGGACAGTATGAAGTAAAGGGTTAAAACTACAAACGATTTTAAAGTAAGGGCTTACCTAGAATGGATGCTCTTTGGGTTATTATGAGGGTGGATTCAGGCTCCATAATTTAGAAATCATCCTTACAACTGCAGTTGTACTCCCAGAGGATTATAGCAGGGGCCACCTGGACTTGACAGCGACAGACTTTATATCTTTTTAGGGTGTTTCTTTTTCTCTCTCTACTCAGTTGACTACAGAGTTATCCCATACATTATGGCTGCCATGGAGCTAAAAAGTAACGTGGATTTATGTACTCCTGACAATCTCTGAATCTCACAGCTCCCCACTCCCAACTTCCATTGTGAACTTCAATTTTTTGGCAAATTATTAAACTTTAAAATTAGCGTCGCAAATCTACCCGACTGGTACTTCAAACTGTAGTAACTCCATTTTCTGTTCCTTGCTGGATCGGTCTATGACTTATAAAATGAGTATCTTCCAACCTCCCCATCTGAGTACCAGCAAATTTATCTGGTTAGGAAGACCACCCAGAACCCATTATATTCAAAAGCATTATCTATACACACAGACAGATTTCACAATGTGTTCTGGTGTTCCCCACCATCTGTTAGCATTGGACAGATAAAGACATATCCAACATACATGCACTTTCCACTTGTCAAATCAAGCCCCAAACTAGTGCCTACCATCATGTTCTTGTTCTCATATTTGGGGGTTTTGAGCACAAGCCTAAGCTAGCCTCTAAGTGAGCACTTACAACACCATCTTCTAGAACACCCCTTTAATTGTCTGCTGCCTGCACTCAATATAAATTTCCTTCAATCTGCCCTTAATTTTTTTTTCCCCCCACCATGTCTGAGGGTATTAAATTCCCTCCCCAAAAGATGCTTCCCCTCGTCCTTGCAATTGAGACGTCTCTACGAGCAATACTCCTGGCACCCCACTGTCTCCAGAGATCAGCTACTAATATGTCTGATCTCCACTATATATCGTTTGCTGATCTTGTATAACCCACTCACAAACTTAGAGGAAAAGTATCACAAGGGAAACCATGAACCCAGAGAAGTGAAAATGTCTGATCATTTGCAAAAGTGTTGCTAGACATTAAACAATTTTTTTATACATATCTGCACAAAATATTTCCTAGCGCCTCCAATTTTGTGGGCACTTGTGAGAAAGTGTCTGCCATTCCACACATCTGGTAATAGAAGATACATAATCTTATTGCAGTAGTCACAACAGAACAACTTTGTATTTCTTCTTCATTCTCAATATAACCTAGAGCACTACCAGACATCCAAAAAGCACACCCAGAGAGGAATTGGACATCTCCTGAGAGTAGCCAGTTACCAATCGGGAACCATGGTTGGCACATTGAGGCTAGATTAACGTGTTACGCATAACTAATGACTTTCCACACTTTGTGAACTTTACCACCTGGACGACTCCATACTTACCTGCGCTCGCTATTTTTCTACAAGACCAAACCCACTCTCCAATGCAAAATCATATATTACAATAGGCACATGAAATGGTCCATGGCCATATAGATCCTGACAACCCCTTTTCTTTTTATTTCATTCAAATATCATTAGGATTTAAGCGTGCCTTTGTTTCTAAACTGGGATGTATATTGTTTCATGTAGGTCACATATATTGTGCATTTCTCTGCTATATACACTGATGTGCCTGAACATATAAATACATTGTCACCAAAAAATGCAGCAAGCAGAAAGACAAGCAATGCATGTAGTAAATGTTACAAGTGGACAATAACCAATAAACATCTGCAGGTGGGAAACAACTTTAAATAATGTTCCTAGCTTACTTCCTTAGTGCTCTCCGCAGAAAATTTTGCCAGCAGTTAGGTGGGGGCAGTGTAATACTTTGCAATAATATTGAAAAATGTTGGAGGTTATAGCCCACACCTGCCAGGACTGGTCAGTGGTCTAATACACACTGGCTGTAGTGCCAACAATGTTTCTCCTGTTATAACAAGAGAAACAATGGTTTATTCTATTATAATAGGACTCTGTCGGGCTCCAAGAGCCGGGGGGGGGGCAAGTGAAAACAGCTGGGGAGGTGCTGGGGAGAACACTGTATATGTCCTATATACTGTCCTATATATAGCATAGAGGTTTAAACTGCACCCAAAAATGACCACACAATATTAATGAATGCTCACTGTAATTTTGGCATTATAAATATTACTAGTTCAATGGGAAAAAAGGACACATCTACACCATCAGTCCCAATGGGAATATCTACAACAAGGACTGGTCAGCTGAACATAAACAAAAAAACAACAACTTACAAACAAAAGAAATAAGTGTAGAACTCAGACTTTTAAACATGTTTATTTCAGGTCAGTAACTGGAGGATTTTTACAAGGCAAATATTTGAAAGGCAAAAACAAAACTGTATGTACATAATGTACAGCAAAGTTACAAAAAGCATTTCTCATTAGTTCTCTAAACATGCGGAGGAAGCCAAAATGATTTCATTTTACTAAGATCAGCTCTTAGAAATAACTTATTGCTACTGATGAACAAAAAGGAATTGAAACAAAGAAAAAAAAATGTACAACAAAACTTAATTGTCTGGATTATTTCAAGAGCACTAAAAAAAAAAACATACAGACTTTCCCCTGATCCAGGTACAAAGTGAATACAAAACAGAATTTGACAGGATTTGTTAGCTATTCCTATGGAGGTTGTTACAAAATATATATATATATATGTACACACTTTAAAATAAAATGCTTTAGAGGTTTGAAAAAAGATGGAGTATGATACAAGAATTAAACAATTTCTGCATTTTTTTAACATTTTTTTTTTTTTAACCATTAACCATATATGTGACTCATTCGTGGCTGAAGCCGGTAGAAAAGCCTGGAAGTGCGCTACCCGCCCCCCCGCACTTCCTGCTAACCAAGTTCCAACAGTGTTTTGATAAATTGGAAAATGTAATTGATTGTATAGCTGTAACTTGTGGCCCTGGCAGGCTGGTGGAAAACTAGATTTGTAACAGTGCTGTCTAGGTGAGAGAATGTTTGTAACATGTAAAGGAGGACACACTTTGGGATACATTTACAGTATTTTGGATCGCGTGCTGACATTTTTGTACCTTACTTGCCACGGAGGTGTGCATGACACTTGCATACAGAAGAACCCATTTTCTGGCCTTGGGCAATATTGAAATGAATATGGCCTTATTGATGCACTAGAACAATGTGCCTCATGCCTTGGTGATGTTATTATCCATGTAGGTTAATAGATCACCAGGGTGAGAAAAAAAAAAATGAACAGCCCTGAATGATCATGAGAAACAGCACCCACAACACGGGCTACTGTTGATACCTTAAAACATTTTCAGTAGCAAGGCACTAAGTCATAAGGGAAATACAGGTGTGACCCTGTTTCGGGGTGTGGGTATATATTTATAAATATATATATACACACACACATATACACAGTGCTGGATGGAGTCACCCCTCCTCCCACCAATTCTTTTAGGTCTGCAATCACAACATTTTCATTTTGTAAAGTCTAAGGCAAATAGCAGACATATCAGGAGTGTTTTATAGCAGATTTGTGTGCGGTATAAAACACAGCTAGACCACAGGGTGTGAAGTATTTATAGAACGGGGATGTACAAAAGTCAGCCTTCTATAAAAAACACAAACCGTTACAAGCGAATGGTTCTGGAAGGCACTTGTGAGTGGCACTATGTACAGACCAGATTTGGCCATCATGGTCTTCTGGTAATCAGAATTCATCTTCAGGTGATAGATAACCTTACATCAGGTGCCAGCCATGACATCGGCTTTGGCAGACAGACCTTCCAACAAGGCACATCGGTCCCAGAAAGGCTGATTAAAAGGAAGGGGGAAAAAAAACAAAAAAAAAAAAAAAAAAAAGCAGCTTACATAAAGGATATTTCCCCTTGGAAAGAAAGCTGTATGTGTTGGATAAAACTCAATTTAACAGTCTGATTTTAGAACGAGATCTTACGCACTAGCACAAGTTTCACATCCATATTTCCGTAAGACTAAACCTATACTATTATTTTGGCTTTGTTTTTAAAGGCTGCAAATATGCTCCCTGCACTGCAGTGTGATTTGGGGATGTAAAAATAGTAATGGAGGATAATCTGAAATCTAATGAACTAGTCATAGGCAGATTGCCATGTGAGCGCTGGAACCATAGTGTAGACTGAAGTTAAACACAAGGTTAGAGTAAGCAGATGCCTAAAAGACCAAATACCCTACAATACAAGTAGATATTCTAGAAGGCAACGTTCACAAGAATGAGGGACATTTATAAGACCAGCACCTGGCGCCCTTGACAAGATGGAGGGACCAGAACCCAGCACTTGTTACAATCTATAGAGCAAGTCTTAATATAGGAGTAAATGTTTTATTAAACTCAAATGACTGACTAATATCATCCAAAAAGTTGGGGGTGCTGCTCTGTGTGGGCCTGAACCAAAACTGCTGCCACTGTAACCTGAGATCTTGTTAGGGATGCAGCAATAATTTAGCCTGAGGACACGGCCTACAGCAAGTCACAATGTAACTTCCTGTAATTGTGATTGGGAGCTCCTGCGTCAGGGGGGAGGGTCACTATTACAAAAGTCGTTTTGCTGTACAAGTGGTGTTTCTTATATCAGAATATGCTGAAAATACAACTATTTGCAGAAATATTCACCCATATGTACACATATTGCCAACACCTCATGGATATTGCTCATATTTTTCACTAGCCAAGATGTGTCCTGTTTCTGTCTGTATTTTCCTCTTGGCTCCATTTTAGCCACTTATGACACTACAAAATAAAATCCAGCACAAGTATTGCAGAGTAAACACCCCCATCCACCCCCTGCTATAAATATAGCGCATTCTAAACAAGTCACTATGCAATATTCCAGCCTGATGTTTAGCAGGCGCTGTTTGAACAAATATCCCTCAATGTAAGAGTTTCTATACCCCTATAAGAATCACTGGCACCAGTCTGTGCTTCTCCACCATTTATATTATGTACAGTTTTTATTCATGGTTCCTTGGGGTTAGGACAAATCTACACTAGATAAAACTATATCCTGAGAGAAACACCATCTTGGCAGCCCCTGGCTATGACAAAGCAACACATTTACTAAAGGCTGCCTGTGGGCATGTGTAAGCAACCACATTTACCATGTCTGAAGGAAGAAAAGCCCCCCCCCCCCCCCCCCATTTTCAAAAATGGACCTTTACCCTTTACTCTAGTACAGTTGACAGGTTTTGCTGTGAAACAATGTGGTCGGCAGAATGCACAGCAACTGTACCTGGAGCAAACATGGTTTTACAGACAAATAAGCCACTTCACAGCTGACACAACAGCAATTTAAATACATATATACACAAGCCCTATCCGGCTCAAAGGCTCATCTGATGTAAAAATTATATACAAATCTACTACGTGATTGCTAAGACAGGCAAGTCATTGGCTCAATGGGTTGCAGTTCACCCTCCAAGCACAAGGGAGCACTGTTACAGTGTATGGAGAGTTAGTACTGACAACACCTTCTAGTGCAGCTCCCAGAGAATGTGAGAGGGTACTGGTGTCACCAGCAGAAGGACAGTACTCTGTGGGAAGAAGCTACCTAGCAATGGTATAGCATTGGCATCAAACGTTTGCAGTCAGGGCTCATTTAATATATTTTTACAGATTCAACGGAACGCACGGGCAGAAGTGATTGCGGCCAGAGAAACTCATTTCTCTATAAATTTACACTTACTCTGTCCCCCAAGGATCTTTTAATTAAGTCAATGTGTTAATAACGCCCCACGGGGGAAAAACCGCTAAAAGCAATGCATTCTGGGCTCTGAAGAATATTTCAACTCAGCAACAGACATGGCAGAACTTATTTTACTGAAATAGTAATTACTTCATTTAACCCACAAGGAGAAGCCTAAGAAAATTGCTGCTAAAGTACCATTGCATGTTATTGCTATTTAGATGAAGCACATCAATCTGAAGGAAGTACTTTTATTGCGACTGAAAACAAGCTATAATTGATGGCAATGGCCATAATAGTATGGGTGTACTGTCACCACTGAGAGCATGAAATAATAAAAGCATTATCTACTTGTACAGACTACTACAAGTTGTTTCGGACACATTAAGGGTTAACACTGTTGAATTGTGCACTGTCCATCAGGTCTAGGAAAGACCAATATATAATGGATGGGAGAGCTAGAATACAGACTTAATCAACGGCTGTATTAGAGGCATTTGACCGATTCCAATTCTAACCCAAAGATTTCAAATGGTATTTTAAGCACAAAGCCAACTCGCCAAAGAAATTCCAAATTAACCGTCAAAACTCCATCTAGAGTCAATATCATGGTTGGCACCAATTGGGCTGAATGGCTTAAACTGTGTCGATAATGAAACTCCTTCAGAAAATGAATTAAACCAGGACTCATTCAACTCCGAAGCAAAGGCAAATAAATGTTAAAAAATTCAGAATTTCTTTCAAATTATGGGCACTTTTACGTATATACATATTCTGTGTGTTATTAGTAAGTTTTATAAGTATTTTCAATTTTAAAGTACATGTAGAACAAACATATGTTCCACAAATAAAAACATGTGCTACATTTAAACTATAGGAGGGTTGGAGATAAACTGAATACAATATACGTTTTTCAATTCAATCATTAACTGACAGAAGTATCCCAACCAAGATGATCTGCTCTGTGATCAATTTGGTCAGCTAGATGTGATTACTGTCAACCACATTTTATTTTTGCAATTTGGAGGAAAACCAAATTGATGTGTGTGTGTGATCAGCTTGAAAGTGTCCTAACTGAGCAACTATTTAAAGGCTCCCGATGTAGATTTGTCAGCCAGGTCCAAAAATTCCTTTAAAAAAAAAAAAAAAAAAAAAAGTGTATCCCTATTTTATTAAACCCACAAAGTTCTATTTGACAAACACTAATGTTGTGAAATAATTTGGCACTATTGATACAAACCTTAATCTCCGAAAATACCTCTGTGAAGTGTGACTTTTAAAGACTAAAGAAAAAAAAATTAAAATTCACATTTAGTCTAAAAATATACACTATAGTGTGAAAATATAGGAAAGTTGTCAGAGCAACTTTATTCTGTTGAAGAAACAACTACCCACTGACCCTTGCTTTATAGAAAGCAAACTTAAATGCAGCACTACACAGCAAGGTGTGGCTTCTTATAAACTGCTCCCTAATATTGTATTAGGGAGAGAGGGTTTGGCTCTCGGGGAGTCTAGAACATGGAAACAGAAAAGATTAACAACGTCATGGTCAGACACGGGCTACCTGGTAAAAAGGTTTTACCCTGATTGGAGAAGTGCAACAAAATAATAACAGTCCACCTTACAATGACTG
The DNA here is from genome assembly GCF_038048845.1 of Mixophyes fleayi. NCBI lineage: Eukaryota > Metazoa > Chordata > Amphibia > Anura > Limnodynastidae > Mixophyes > Mixophyes fleayi. The sequence continues at coordinate 201,506,903 of NC_134407.1, read as the reverse complement.
ATAATTTGGCTTGTACAGACCCTCCTGCAAATCTTACAGAATACTCCGATTTATCTATGCTGGCATCCTTCAGTGTGCCAAAGGCTTCGCAAAAGCCAAGTAGGTTTTTTTTTCCTCTTTATAATAAACATTTTTTCTTCAAAAGCCCTTGGATACAACACACAACTGCTCTGTGGATACTTCTGCATGCAAAGTTCAGAGCTGAACTCTGCCATGTCCAAGGGCAATGAAAACAAACCGTAGATGGCACTCATACATGTTTTTGGCAAAAAAGCACAGATGGCAGGCATATAAATGTAATAAAGCAATATATGTAGTAAAAGCCGCAGAAGGGAATGTAGAAACCAGTAAATTAGTCGCTCAAAATGGCTACATGTGATATCACACACCACAAAGATCTCCAAGGCATCATTATAGAGAACCTACCACTAGTTGGGGCTTTAAATGCAATAAGAATAATGGCAAGATCTTCTTCTATGACTAAAATGTTGTGAAACTTCCCAGATCCAGAAGCTGTCATAGCAAGCTGAGACTTGTAGTTCTGCTAGCCATGGTTTGCCCAAGAAACAAAGAAAAAGCTGCAGCTGCAACTGGAATTTAGAAGGGTCTACCAAGCTAACGAAAGAAATGCAAAATGAGAAAAGTAAAACGACTTTAAAAAAAAATGTATACGTTCAATGTACACATACTGCTGAACGTTCAATTGGTGACTGGCTACTTTAAATGACAATTCTAAAATTTACCAAACATCTCTTTTCCCATGAAGTGTTCCATAGTTCCTGACCGGTTCTCAGCCAAAAGCATCTGGCATTAGAATAGTAATAGTGGCTGCTGGAACTGATGGTTCGAAACGGATGCGTTAAGTCAATATCTGCTATAGCATTTAGAGGGATGGCACAAGACTCTTGTTAATATAAATGCTGTGTGTAATGACAACTTAGATAAGCAGTACATCTCCAAGAGGGATAAAGGAAATTCATGAGCTCCAGCACACGTCTGACATAGGATTGGTAGATAATCGGCTGCCTGTTGTGACAAATGACCTTTACATGTTTAAAACACAAAAAAATATTGTCCTACTGGAAATTCTATCCAAGGTAACTTCCCTTTAACTTAGGACTACAAGATCCGGTCTGGCCAAAACATATTTTGTACTTTTCTCTTCCTGAATAAAACAAGGGCACTACTGTGAGTGTAGATTAAATACCAGACTGTTTAATTATAAGTTTTCCACAGCCTTCACTCTATTAAAGTACTGAAGATGTCCACAGCCCCTAATTGGTTGGTATCCATGTGCCTTTAGACAGAATGGTTACAAAACACTTATTGCCCGTTAAATGAGATTTTCTCAATCTTCGGCAAGTCATGTCTTAGACTTACTGCGGGAGATTCAATTCAATGTCCACGGAGACACATGGTGCCTATTATATGAAAGGAATCTCTGCTAATTTTTCTTGGCACCCCATACAGGTGCACAGAAAAAGGAGCGTAGATTTCTACCATAATGGCTGGCAATGTGTGATGTTCACAGGGCACATCACCAGCAATTGAATCTCCCCCACTGAATCGGATACCAGACAGATCATCTCATTTCAGGTAAAAAGCCTCCTACCAGCAGTCCTTGTAAAATGTTAAAATGTTTTAATTAAATAGTATTAAAAGAAAAAAAAAAGAAAAAGAAAGGAAATACTGCATTTTATAAGATACGTTTCCTCCTTTACCTTCAAGTGATGCCAGCATCTAGGCCCCTTCAAGTCGCTAACTTGGCAAATGTCTGAACTTGTCCAAAATTCTAAATCTAGGCAAGTATTCTCACTACATGGTGGATGCACGTTTGCAGGTTGAGACTTGAAATTTGGACAAGGGACACAAATCCAAGGAACCCAGATGCCGACACCAGGAGTAAACATTACTTTGTGGAGGACTTGTAGTCCTTTTTAAGCCATTCATGTTGTTACGAGTAATTATATAGTATAAAGCTAAATGCTTTGTGCCGGGTGTGGCGCCCCCCACTGAAAACAAACTAAACTTTTTGAAACTTAAAAACAGATTTTAAAAATGCTGCTCTTTGCAGAAGAAAAATAAAATTTAAAAAAACAGATTTGTGCTCATTTTCTGTGTACTGGTTAAACACCAAACAAAAATAAGACATTGCGGGCAGCCGGTAATCCAGGATTTTTTTTCTCAGGACGAGAAACGACAGTTTCGCCAAATGTTCCAGTAATATCCAAACTGGATCGCATCAGGATTTAACCCTCCTCAAGTTGAAAGCCTAAGCATTGGTGTTACCACTTGAAATGCAAACTCTGCCATGAAGCTAGGTTGGTTAAGAGGGCAGTGGAGTGGAGTAAGGCTATAACTGGCGTGGAAAATATGGCAACAATCCAAAACCGGAAGATCAACAGAAGTCCAAAAGAGCCAACTGCAGCTCACTTCTGTTGTAAACCTCAAACAAAACAAACAAAAAAAAAAACACATATCAATAAAAACAAGATAAAACAATAAAAAAAAAAGTTCCCCGATCACTGCAGCATTAGTTGTTTGAGGTTGTCGTGAAGAATTGTATCTTTCACGTCGCGGAAAACCAGGCGTATATTCTCCGTGTTTATAGCAGTGGTGAAGTGATGGTAAAGGGGCTTCTGCTGCTGATCCCGGCGCTTGTTGCGGAAACAATCTACCAGGAACTTTTGGACATCAGCAAGGCAGTGGGGTTCCCCTTCAAACTCTGGGAAGTAGTCCTTAATGCTCACTAGTTTTACTTTCTCTTCGAGCAAGTCTGTCTTGTTGAGGAACAAGATGATGGAGACGTTGCTGAACACGCGGTTGTTTACTATCGTTTCGAAAATGTTTAGAGACTCTGTAAGGCGGTTAGTCAGGCGGTCTTCCATCAACACCTGGTCGTATTCGCTCGATGACACCAGGAAGAGAATAGAGGTGACGCTGTCGAAACACTCGAACCAGCGTTTCCGCTCTGACCTCTGGCCACCGACATCCACCATCTTGAAAGGCACATTTTTGATTTCGAAGTCATATTCATGTATTCCCTTGGTGGGTCTACGAGCCAGCAGAATATCTTGCTGGGATGGGAGGTAGTCCTGTGGAAGGAAAACAGATTATTACATTAATAGTTCAAGAGGCGGCTGTAAATAGAGGTACCCCCAAAAAGTAGCGTTTGTAATCTGTTACTGCAGAGATCAGACCCAGGTGATCTTGTGTTATGGGCTATGGCAGTAAACTGTTCACATGGGGCGTTTAGGTTCCCAACATTCTGTAGCAGAAATGAAGACGTCCTATACCCAACTGTAAAGCTCTATGGAGTATGCTAGTGCTATAAGTGTTAACACTGAACATTTTACAGCATTGTATTTTTTATCACTTTTTCAGCTACTCAAGACAGTAGCAGCGAAGGCAACATGCACAAAGCAAAGTACATTAAAAATATGTGACAGATTTGTCTATTTAGTACAGCAGCCAGCAGAGGGCACATGCTACAACGATGAAGAAACATTATAGAGCACTGATGTACACAAGACCGCTGCTACAACCGCATGAAAAGATTAGTCACATGTGGGTCCTGATCACGCTACAATTAGGGTAGGAACACATGGGTGAACGTGTCAAATCCTCTGCCTCTTATAGTTGCAAAAAGTTCCATTCACACTGTTTACCTGCCACTATCTCTCCTCCACAGGGCGAAAACTATGCACTGACCCTATAGCAAATAAGTTACTGCCCTGTAACACACACCACTAAGGGTTATCAATGCAATTTTAGCATCGTTATTAGCGTATGAAAACGGATCCGATTTAAAAAAAAAGTTCACTAACCAACGTTGCCTGAATGTGCACAAACGGCACTGACCTACTGCAGTCAGATTGTCTACTTTAGCTTACATAAAGTAAGCGACTAACGCCAACTGAAGATTGCTTGCGGAGGTTCGGTGCAGATTTTGCACCGCTATGCAATAATGACTGGCAATGAGTTATCGCCTTCAAACACTTTAAATGTCCTGTATGTATATGTTGTGTGTACTTGTAAGTCAAACCCATAGTAAAGTACGACGTTTAGTTACAGTATGAGAATCATGATGTGTACATGAAGGGTCTCTAGTAAACTGCCATTGCTTCATCAGCAGGACTCGGGCAGGGTATGGTCACATGTTAACCTTCCTCCACAGGCAGCTGTCAGTATCAGAACAGCCCAGCACCCACCCACACACTCGTATAGTCAGGAGATCAAAAGTGAAAGTCTTACAGCCTGCTGAGCTGCACATGAACAAGGGGAGAGAGGGTGCAACTGGAGCTGAAATTAATGGGGTAAACTATCGGGTGGGGGGATATAAAAGGGACATAACAGATTTTCCAGAAAGGACATACCATGGAGCAGTCTCTGAAATAGACCTTTGACACCAGCCCTGCTCAGCTGATTTGTGGCCAGTAAGGGACAGAAATAGGAAGTGAGGTCATGTCATTTGATGAGCAGTACTCTGCAGATCTTCCCGTCGCCCATTTTAGCCAGCAAAGTAAAGGCTTTCAAATAAACCAAGACTCACCAGTTCTCCGAGCTTGTCCAAATTGTCCAAGAAATATTTCACAGATTCTCCCTGGAAGAAGCAGAAAGAGCAAGTCATGCAATGAACAGATAACCTGGATTTTATTTAGGGGACTAATCATCCGACACACACATACACTGGTTCAGAAAATAGGCAAGTACATTACACACCAGTCTAGAGAATAGTGGAAACAAAGACAAACCTCCCTTCCCCCCACGTGTGGCGTCTGCCACCTTTTTCCTAAGGAATCGAGGAAAATTAGCTGTTGGTGGAATAGTCCTGAGGGCTGAATACTCTCATACATAAGTGTAGCGCAGGAAGCAATGAGAGATATTTAGGGAGCCGACAAACATTTTGAAATAGGAAAACGCTTTTATTGGGGGTGGAATTTAGTGTACTCATACAGTTAGATACAAAACACCGGATGTGGAAATGGTCTATGGCTACCCGTGATCAAGTTACACTTAAAATAAAAAGCAGTTATATCAATTTCACAGGGCCCACAAAGACCAAAGAAACCACCAATGCGCAATCCTACCACAATTTAATTCTAAGACCATAAATGTCACGTCAGACTTATTCACAGGAGGCACTCCTCGCCGATGTATCTTCAGAGTTTTCTTTGCACAGCATAGAGGTGCACAGGAAAATCAACAATGTTAGCGTGTTATAGTACCTGGAAAAGTCTGCAGACCGCCATCGCTGCAATATCCACAGGCACATCGCGGGAGATTGAATTTCCTCCCAAGATTGCACAACTGAAGCCGTCACGTTTATGAATAGACGCATTCTCACATCTCTATTCCATTCCAGGTTTAGACCGCGCACAGTATTCTACTGCCCATAAACTGCCAGATCCAGGGGCCTAGGAGCTCGCTCTGTCGATAAGGGCCCAGACTGCTTCTTATCAGAACTGCTGGTCACTTCCAAACAAATGATTGAACCTGTCCCATAGCACCCTATTATTCTGTACGATGATATATTTTCTAAAAGACTAATGAGAAAACTAATCATGAAAGCAGTAGCAGATTATTGAAGTGTAAAAGAGGCATATACAACAACTTGTGTGATGCCATAAGAAGTCCCTACCCCTCCCCAATCTTACATATTTGGCATAACTGGTCACAAAAAAACCCACAAAAAAAAACAAAAAAAAAAATAAACCACTCGTCAAGGGCAAAAATGGCACTCAACGCAGTGTGATATTTAGAATTACAATAAATAAAAAGAGGGCTTGCCTCTAGTATTGGGTGCTCTGATGTCTGCAAATTGAAACATGAAGACATAACCTAAATGACTGGGGGAACGTCCTAGTTACATACGACACTTTGTACGTGCCATGTGCTGAAAAAAACAGAATTACATATTCATTTTTATTATTTTTAACTGAGTATTCAGTTACATTTTATACACGTTTTCTGGCGCGTACTATTACTGTTACTACGACAATAGCTGCGCATTACTACTACGGTATTTTCAACGCTGATTTTCATTTGCAACTCTTTAACACACTATGGGGCAGATTCAATTCTCTGCGTTGTTCTAATTTGGTAGCACTTTTGCACCAGTTGCCTGAAAGTTACATTTACTTCAAATAAGTACTTCCTAATGTACATCTCTCTATTTGCCTTGTTCACTTAGATCCTTCATGCAGAGAAAGAGGCTAGAACTGAATGTGCGTCATTTTATTTATGAATGTGAGAAAATGTATCAGTGACCTGTAATACCGGCTATCTGCAGTTAGGGTGTCAATGAGTCATATGGAGTAAATACAAATTTACATCAGATATGATTACAACCCAGTGCTGCTCTCATAAGTTAATGGTGGATGCTAAATGCTAACAGACAAGATGCAACACTGCCAACTGTACAGATTAAGCCTGTGTCCCTCTATGTGCAGATACTGTATATAGGAGACACAGGTTCCTGGGCCTGAGAAGTCACAATGCAGCCACCACTCCTCACTAATTATAGAGCTCTTATTCCTCCCTACATATGCAGAACACACACTGGGTGTGGCTGGGTACAATGATTCAGCGCACAAATTAAACACAGTCACTTCAATAGAAAAACAAATCACATCCTAATATCAACAGCTTAAAGAGCCACTAACCCCAAGATCTGGTAACATGTAAATGTCCCCTGGTAAATAAACACATTATTATGACCATTGTCATTATCTGCTAAACTGGTAGTGGTCTAAACACCAATGTTACATCCGAGAATGTCCTGCGGATTTTGTCATAACGCTGGCGGGTGGCACATGACTTAATGGTAAGGGTGAATTTAGGTGTGCAGCAAACCATAAATAATCATATACAAATAACGAGTGCCCAAATTTTGTCTTCCACACAGTCACTTGCTCAGAATAAAAATCCGGGGCTTTGTATAACATGTGATTAGCATGTTATTCAAATATATATGAGCACACAGACATGGCACACCCAGGTGTGCTAGTGGTTCCTGCTCAGGAAGAAGAGACATGGATGGATACAGGTGGTAATAGTCTGCAGTGACCTAAGAAGCACAGCGTTCCTCAATACAGGAGAGAGATAGTCTTATTCCACAGACAGGAACAAGCCTGGCGCACACTGTTCTGCAGAAATGATTGCAGACATTAATCACGATCACACCAGTGTTAATGACCTCTCCCCAGTAACCCTACAGGGGGCCATCGCAATGTCTGTGTAGACAGCATGTCACTTCCTGCAATAAAGGATGACTCCTGCAAGCAGTTCCGATCTGCAGAGATAAAGGTCATGTTTTATATAACAGAGGCCACCGACTACCCTGCATTAAGAGATTCCCAGAGAAGCAGCTGACTGACTTAAAGGGATGTTACACGGATCAGATCTATTCCTCCATTTACAGACAAATCAATGGTGTATTATACCAAGTACCAGATGAATTGTCAGAAGATTCTCATCTGCAGTGGAGTGAACACCGCAAAACTACCTTCTCTCAGGGTGTATTGGTGCATTTAATTCTCTATAGATGTTTCACGGGCAGCTGGTGACAGACCTACATCCCTATTCGAGCCCCTGAACTTATTTTTACCTTCTACATGACTATTAATATTGTCTATCCACAGCCAGGAAATGTCACAAGTGCCAACGGATGAAGATGCAAAACTAGATTACAAGTAAGAATAATTCCTGCTTATAACAAAGCATTAAATAACCAAAGACCCCGGAACCATCTTACCTCTGTCTGTATGTATTACCCAGTATTGTTTTATTACTATTTGTTCCCAATTGTAAAGCGCTACGGAATCTGATGGCGCTATATAGAGGATGAAACCCCAATCATACCAGTGATAGAATGATGTACAGTTAATTATTCCTGTGCTAATGCATTAAGTATTAAAGGGGGGAGAAGGAGCTTTTAGGGTTTAACACACAGTGCTAACTAATGCTTTCCTATAAGCTGCGAGTTGTTATAATAATCTGTGTTCATCAGGATATTCATTGTACAGATCTTTACATGTGATAGCCGGCTATGCAGTCTTCCCTCCGCGACCACATTTCCACTGTGTGGTTTCCCTCACTTCATGGCTGCTGTAAATCAATTTGAATAAGACCAATCTGTTTACTTTAGATTATAACCCAATTTGCAATTTTGGTAATATTTTCTTTATTCGGATTCTGAAAACGTTGAGGCTTTCCAGGCAGTGGGGGTGGCTCTAGGGCATCAGAACAGGTGCAAGAGAATTGCTGTCATCAGCAAAAATAGAGCCCGGCAAGAATAAGGAAGCAAGTCATGTCACTACAACTTCCCCATTCATTACATGGGATTGGTTCCTGGCCCCATGTCCTATAGCGTACAAATGCTGCACAGTAAAATCGATGGCTGTACAGCTAGGTGTGTGTGTAGCAGTTCAATATGACTACCCCATAGTAACACAAAAAAAACAAAACGAAACAAACTATTTTGCACCGTAAATGCAATTTAGTTATACAATACAAAAATTCATCCCTTAAACATTAGACTTATCAGAATCAGAGTTCACGGGATATTCAATTATTTAATGAGACTGCAGATATACTTCTTGCCATAAAGTATAGAAGCCAATTTGTTCCAAAATCACTTTCCAAGCCCTAGGAATGGGATGAGCACATCAGGGTATTAAAGTAACTTACATAAAGCTCCTTACCAGGCACACTGTACCCGCTATAAATCTGCAGTCTCAGCTTCCCAGCACAGAGGTGTATACTGGAGATTACACAAGACTGGCTTCCTGTCTCCCAGCAGCTGACATCTCTGCAATCTACCATCTGACATCTCATTCCTGATCTCCTGTCACTGGGGACATCCACAATACAACCCTCATTAGTCCACTGCTATTGGGGTCAAACCAGAATAACTTATTGGTTAGGGTAACAGAATGCCCTTTACACAGTTTGTTTTTTGACATAGGGTTTTCTTTTAGTGGCATTTTACCTGTTTTTTGTGGTTCAGTGAAAGCCAAATTAGACTGGAGGTGTGGACAGGACATTATTTATGGTTTTCAAACAAATAGTGTGCCCCTGAAAATGTTCTTAAATGGGTTCCCCTATCACCCATTTATGCTCGATACACAATGTGTCATGATCTCCATTGTGAGGCCAGTGACAGGGTTAACAGTAAGGGTGTGAATCTTTGCCTCCATTTCCTTAGTTTTTATTAAAAGGTAACGGAAAAGTTGGTTTACAGAACATATCCCCATGCCCAGCCAAGCTGGCAACTGACCTACAGGCCCTGACTAACCGGTCTACTGTACAAACAGTGGATTTTGTACATTGCCAAGACTGATATAGACAGCAATAAATGTGCGGATACCACGGTGATATAAACAAGGATTCATGTTTGTTTAACACAAATATTTGCACTTCACAGGGCACAATTGATGTAGAACAAGGCCACAACACAAAGGAGCAAGAGGTAAATATCACTATAACACGTAGTAACCATCTCACACGGCCACGACGTGTAATTAAACAAGTAAATCCTACCATAAATGCAGAGATCTTATAAGCAATCTATGGATCCAGAACACAGAAAATCAAGGAGCCTCAAATACTGCCATCTAAAAGTATAGCATTCAGCAATGACCCTGCCCTGTGAGGCAAATTCAGTGCAGCATGGAGGAGACAGAAAGCCACCACTTCATATCATACCTGTTCTGTATTCAATTAAAGCTCAATGATCAAAAACGTAAAAAAAAATAAAAAAAATAAAGTTGATTACAGATTAGACCACGCAAACTCTTACAATATCTTAGTCCACTTTAGATTTTTTTTTTTTATAGGTGTACATGAGGACAGGTATACTGGGGGTCAAAATAAAATTAATTTGATCAATTATGGGAGCCTGTGTCTACTGATGTAGGATTTACACAGATGGTACCATAAGTATGAGACAGACATTGACCTCTAATCTAAGGTCAATGGCAGTGAAATGGTTAAAAGGGTAAATGGCCAAAACATTTTTTGGAGCCATCACTCCTCCGCCCCCAAAATCTGGAGAACCATGGAAATTCCCCATGCAGCCCTGACCAGTCAATCTCCCAGGCAATGCACATCACAGCGCTGGTGGAGGAGACTTCCCCTGAACTATAGGCATCCTAGCCATGGGGTGACCCAAAGATTGTTAGCTGGCAGAATGTGCAGGGAAAAAGAGAAATGTTTGCCCTTTAAATGTGAACAGTGGAAGTAAAAGCACAGCTACAGCGTGTGTAAGCCTTCTCTATGCAAGCTATGAATAAACTGTGGCTGTGTTCCCTATTCAGTCATCATTGTTTTGTCTGATCTCGGCCACCTCCAGCCATCTTCGGTGCACCCCTTTACCATTAAAGCCAGCCCCACAATCTAGAGGACTATCACACATGGAGTGTGTCTGGAGAGCTTTCTAATAACAGGAAACAATGTATTTAATGGTACATGGTAAGGTAGTGTATGCTGTAGCTAGGGAAAGCCCTGTAACACTCATTTTCTGACAAAAAAAACCCCAAAAAACAAAACACTAGAAACCGTTATTGAGTCAATAATTTGTCATTTCTGAAGCCATGATCACTAAACCGTACTCTGTATGTTAACATATAACGGTCTACTCTCCAATATAATGTCCCTCTAATGTTGGATGTATACCTGGTTGCCAACGTTCCCAAAAATGAGTGCAGTACTCGTCTTTAGGAAGCCATCTCTAGTAAGATACACAGATCCCCATCTAGGGCTCCCTCATTATACGATCGCACCAAGATCAACATTTTACTGGATCCAGCGGGGTACAAAATCTACCCACTTGTACAAGAATCACTGGAAGTTTTAACAAGCAACAGGAAGAACAATTAGATGGGGCAGTAGCATTTAAAAGGCATTTCCCCATGCTTTCTATTTTGTCCCATTTTCATTTAAAATATGCCCTTCACACCCAAATAAATATTAAGATACAAATCTGTCCAGCTCGCAGCTCGATAAAAACAAGCCTCTGTCTTAGTGACAGCAGGAATTTGGTATTTTTTTTTATACTCCTTAAAGAGTGATGAACAATGAATCACTTCCTTGTATACTGAAACCAACTAGTATTCGTTTAGCAGAACATTCTGCACCCGCATCAGCGTGGGGAACTTATCATTTATCAGCTCCTTACGTCTGCAGACAAGATAAACACAAGAGTTCCCGCTGACGTGCACAGTGCAGAAAGTCCCAAGGAGAAAAACAGCAGCCTCCAGTAAATCGTTCTGGTTGTAATGGTGAGCTAGGAATATTATAGGGACACACGCTACTGGAGAAATAGATGGTCAATTTCCATTCCCTTAGATATCACTTGTAGGTACCAATCGGCCTTATCCTTTATGTGGAACATTTCTGTGAAGCTGACCCTATGTAAAACATAGGGTCAGCATCACAGATATGTTCCACATAAAGGATAAGGCCGTAAGTGGAGAAATTCTATACAGGTCACATGTGCAACAAAACAAGTGGCTTGTTTGAGGCGATTCTCTTACCCAGGTGTGTGTTACCTGACAGTCCTACACATCCTCCGAGAACACTCTCCCCATGAGTCATGTGACAAGTAACATTCCTCAAAATACATCTATCGCACTTACCGAGAGCCACACAAGGAAGTATCTACAAAGTGTCTGCATATTTTACATTACACAAATAATGGAAAGAGTCAAAAGGGATTTACAAAGCTTATATCTAAACACAACAGGCAGGTCTGAGTTGTGGCTGACATTTAACCCCATCATTATCAGCATTTGCAGTATGTATAGATAGGCTGACACCTGTCTAGGTTCATATGTGAAGATCAATATTAATAGGTACAAATTATACTCTCTCACCAATAATGGACTTTATCCAGCACCTGATATTATACATTTAAAGATCCCTAATTATTGACCATCAATGAACATGCACTGTTTGAATGCCAAGCTTGGCTGGAACTGAATCTCAACCTGTGCCCATCTATACTATAGGTAGCAGACATAATACGCTTGCCACAATTACTACATATTTAAATGATCATTTCATGTTTAATTATCTGTAAAGCGAATATTCGACCAAAGAGGGAAGAGGGATAGTACCTTTTTTTTTTTTTAAACAAATAGTGGCAGTTTTCTGGCTTTCTATGGTTTCAAAACAGTTCTGATGTGGACGGCCAGCCTGCAGTGACATTACAGCACTGCGTGCAATGATTATGGCAGAGGACGACATCATAATGTATTGCAAACATAATAGTGTCCATCATTACCAAGCTCTCTATAGCCTGGTGAGAGCCACCAGGGTATCCTGCATACACAGAGACAACACAACATGGATCTTTAACTGGGAGACATAAAGAGCAGACCTCCCCAAAGCTGCATAGCAGTGTATTACTAAAAGCAGCCACACTAAGGGGTATATTTACTAAACTGCGGGTTTGAAGGAGTGGTGATGTTGCCTATAGCAACCAGATTCTAGCTATTTATTAAGTACATTCTACAAAACGACAGCTAGAATCTGATTGGTTGCTATAGGCAACATCTCCAGTTTTTCAAACCCGCAGTTTAGTAAATATACCCCTGTGTAAGATCATGCACTGCTGGGATCTTGTAAACTAAAGCCAGAAATAAATTGCCATTGAGAAATGTGTATATTTAATGGCAGACACTTTCTCGACGTGGAATTATTCTTTGAGGGATAGCAGAAACAAACAGTGAAGTTAAATCTGAAAGATCTTCCTTTACAGACTCCTTTTACAAAGCATCGTATAGGAATGTCACAGATTTAATCAGAGGCAAAGTTTTACACTTTCACCAAAACCGCCACAGAGGAAGCCCATCCTTGACAGCGCCACACTCTGCCACAGAGCAGGCCCAAGCATATAGTGTGATCCCTTCTTCATGCCACAAGGTGTATTCCCTAAACAAAATTACAATAACATGTATTATTCTATTACAAGTCATGGCCTATGTTGTAAGCTGGCATTACAAAGAGGAAGCACACTTACTACATACATTAAGGCATTCAATGCTTTCCAGTAGGCAATGCTCCCTTATGACCCAGTGTATCCCAACTAAATCTTCTTTGAGAATCGGCGGAGAAGATTTCTATCAGTTGGCTAATGCTGAACAGAATATAAACCAGATCACCTGTGCTGGGAGGAGGAGCCACAATTTCCCACTGTTTGTTAAGGCAGAAGACAGTTAAAAACCCCTCTTACCAGCTGAAACTCTCGTCGGCGGTCATATGCGTGCTGAATGCCGCTGTCTGCCCATAATGTCCTTATCGATGCCAAGTGCATGAGGAAGATGTGGGTTTCCACCATTCCCTGAGCCACCATTGCAGAGCGTGTGTCGAAGGCCATCATTACTTCACCGTGCTTCTGGTTCGAGGATTCTCCCCAGGGAATATGCAATTTTTCACGGGCGTCCACGAGCACCCGGATACCTGTAACAACACAACACATAGGTTCCAATAGGATGACTATTGTGTGCATAGAGAAATGCATTCAATGATAGATAAACCTCATGTGCACAAAAATCTGGATGCCCATTTCTGGATGGTACAATTTTATATAACCTGCATTTGAGTTTGTGATGAATCATCATCCATACACCAGCTCCCTAGCCTCTAGCAGAAGGACTGACCGCCCAGGTTTTGGGTACTGGCTGGACTATACAGAGATAAGAGGGCAGCAGGAGAACCAGCATGTCTGTCTCTCTACCACGGACTATTTTTAAGATCTTACTTAAGACAGGAAACATTCTCAGCTTGTAATCGGTATTTGGTTGCTGCTCTCTTGTAAACACTCAGACCTGATTAAAAGAGCGGGGGCGGCGCAGTCATTAACCCTTCGGATGGCAGTGTTTGTCTTTGGCCTTCCTTCCCTGCAGCACATACAGCTGCCGGAGGTGCCTCACACAGGGAATTACTGAAAGGACTCTGGATCGGTCTGAATATGCCCCAACCCACAGATCACAGAACGTGTACCCGATACAGCAGCTAATAAAATACATTTAAGTTCAACAAGATACTATAACTAGAAATAGCTGACATCACACACTTGTGTTCTCAAAATCCTGCAGGTGATGCTTGCCACAGCTAAAGCTGGGTGCAGCCCTAGCTATGGGATTATTGCTCACTATAAGCCAAACAAAACAGCCAGATTGCTGATGGCTCCATTGCAGCTTGTGAGGGTGTCCAGAAGATATTTATACACAGTCTCCATTTCGAGAGGATAATTCTAGAGAAATGTTGTGCTTTTTGGCATATACACACTGACATTGGATCAACTGTCATAAGGCTAAATGTACCCACACAAATGATTTGCAGTTTAACAGAAAGATAGTTTCACAAATGCCTTTTCATTGAATGATTTGCACACCCACCTACATAGATCTGATAAACTTGCTATACTTAGAAAAAGAAGAAAGGTCGCTTAATGATCTTTTATGGTGTGCCACGGAAAGTTTTCAAATCAAGATGCTCAAAAGCGGACAATATCTGGACAGTCCTTCCAATTTATATCTTCTGCACGTCACAGACTGATAATTTCTAACTCTCTCGATAGGTACAATACAGTGCTCAGATGTCAACGTTCCTAATCAAGTGGTGTGTGGGTGACAGATTGTAAACAATGAAAGCTGTCAAAATCAATTGATATGATCGGAAATGTTCAATCTGAAGTGGTTAAAGTTCTTTGAGGCACATATATTCAAAGTCTAACAATGCTATAATGTGTGAATTGATCATTCTTGTATTAAAACAAAAAAAAACAAAAAAACAAAACTCACAAACAAAAGCCCACATGACATAACACATTGGTTTAATATTTGGTGCAGTATTTATACCCCCGTAGTAAAAGTTTCTGTTAGAACATTAGAAACCAGGAATATCTTTTCTAATATTTTTTGATTAAGGAGCTACGTTCACATAACTGCGGATCACACATTCATACTGTTCAGAGGGAAAAAGTTGTGATAAGAGGCAGCCATGTACTGACCTTACAGTGTGAAGTTATGTTAATTGAACAAGACATGGCAAGACACGTACCCATCACATGACCCTAGAGACTGGCTGCTTGGTTTGTAGAAGCCTGTTAAACACAGCCCCTTGAAATACTAACAAAGGCCTTGTTTTGTAAACTTGTGCTAGTCCAATATAAGAAATGGTGGTATGACATCTGTTGAACAATTTCAATTACATTCCACAGAGCAGAAGTTGAAAGGAAGGCTGGCCAATAACTATAACAGACCTGTTTATTCTGTAACAGGGAACAGAAGGGACAGCACAGACAGATTCCAAGTTACAGTTCCGCAACTGCTTTGCAGAACAGCTCATTTACATAACAGGCGTACTAGGCCGTAAACTGAGGCTAAGAGACTACAGGAAAATGGTGGTCAGACGTTTTACCATGCACCAGCGAAGATGTGGGATAGAGACATCCAAACAGACACCACAACTGAAACTTTGTGCTTTTATACAAACAGCTACATCTACTAGTGCCCTGGGATTGCTTATGTTATATAGGGCTGTAATAATGAATGGTGTCCAGCACAGGATAAGCTTTGTTTTACACAACATATTTACCAAACAAAGATGAAAAAAATGGAAATGTACATGAATCAGGATGTACAGTGAATTTGTTAGACACAAGCCAGGAGACACCTCTATTAAGCTACTCTCCTCTTTTCTGTCTATGGGGCATCAGAAAGCTAATGAGAAAGGATAGAATCAGCAGACATTCTAGTAAAGTGAAAGAAGGCTTCCCATATGGTAAACAAGAGGGAAGAGACTCAAAATGCCATCTCACATACCCATATGTGTAATGTTAAAAATGAAAGTAAACACCTGATTAGTTGTTGTTACAGTATATAATTGTCTCCCCTTATCTAGTTTGGCTTTGTGCTACTCCTAGTACTCTGCCCTCTATGGAGACATTTGATAACTGACCAAAAACCCTTCATGGAGAGCAAAAATTAGTAGAAAAGCAGGGACCCGATGTCCAGGAGCCTCTCTAAAAGGTAGTTTAACACCCACAGCCAGACATTTAAACTCAGGCGAGGGTCACACACCACATTTAATGTCTACCAATGGTGCATTCCCACAATCATCATTAGGATTATGGCAACCATGGGGTGATCACGGGAACTAATCAGCCAGTAAACATCATCAGCAAACTACAAATTAAATCTCCCTTCATCCGTCCGGAATGCCCAACAGCTGTTGCTGTAAATAAACTATCCAATTTAGCCAAACTGGACACTGATCCGCTCTTTCAATAAACCCAGTAGGTCTATATAGGCAGCTTCAGACTTGGGGTTGAAATGTAACACTAAACAGACAGAAAAATAAATAAATCAGCTGCAGCATGTAGAGAACATTTCAACAGTATAGATATTTCTTTAAAATTGTATGAAACACATATGTCCACCATAAAACTTAGTGAAAACAAGTGTCACATAACTGAGGGCGTATCTCTTTAAGAGACAGGTGTAGAGAACATGCATCTAAGCCAGAGATAGGCAACTTATGCTTCCAAAACAGCTGAAGATCACAATGTAAAATCTTTCGGGGGACACATTTGAAAAAATAATATATGATAGAGGGTAATTTAATACCACTCGCTTTCATAGTCTAACTTGCACTACAGACAGAAGCCAATTGCTGATTGGCTGCCATGGTCTTACTGCAGATTTGCAGAGCAGAGACCCATATAATTTAACCCTTACAAGAAACCAATAGAAATGATGTTGTATATATTTGGCTGCTGGTGTTAAGGGTCCCTGTGTCGTTTCCGTCTTACTAATGACTATACTCTCAACACTCACTTCAAAACAAAACCCAAACACATTTAGAACAGAAACTAGCAGAGGTTACGGGGATATGCAACATCCTGAGGACTTTCGGTGCCTTAGTGACGCAGGACTTGTATCTGAATATGAGTCCCTGTCTCAGTGGCCTGTGAACACTGCGTAACGTGGTTTTAAACTGACAAAAGCATGTAACCTCAGTGTGGTTATTACTCAGGGTTCAACATATTACACAGTGCTGCACAGCTACGATGAGTTACACAGACAACGCACACAACAACAAAATGAAACCATTGAACACTGCTAGTGAGAGCTTACAATCTAAAGAAAACGAGAGACAAGGGGGAATATTTAGTAAACTGCAGGTTTGAAGTAGTGGAGATGTTGCCTATAGCAACCAATCAGATTCTAGCTGTCATTTACAATGTACTAAATTAGTGATAACTAGAATCTGATTGGTTGCTATAGGCAACATCTCCACTTCTTCAAACCCGCAGTTTAGTAAGTCTAGGCCAAGGTGTGAGCTGTGTGAAAGGGCTTGTCCCTCAAAAAAAATCTCTGAAAGGGTGAGTTATAAGAGATGGGAGGACTGATAGGGATACAAATCTCAACAAAAACCTCTTCAGATGAAGGTGGGAAGAGATAACCCAGGACTGGACAAATCCCAGGTGCCAGGGAGCCAATGGGCCTAAAAAATGATTGTTAATGTCTACGTTTTGGGAGTCCTGTCTGACTGGAGATATCTTCCCTGGCTCCAAGATTTGACTGGCCTGAATTCTACATTAGTTCGTCCACTGGTTGAGCGTCAAGTCTGCTGACAAGAAATGACTGATATGTTACAGAAAACATGTAATGAACTTTCCGCAGAAATAATTATTCAACTTACAGTTAGAGCAGTAAAATTTGCAAACAAATTTAAATGGAAATACATTTTTTTTTGTTGCAAAAAGTAAATCAATATAAACCATTGGTCAGCACTTCCACCTGCATTTTGTGGTTATTTTTAATTTTAATAAACATGCCTATTTAGGAGAGCCTGGAGAGACCAGTACAGTCCAGGGGAAGATCACTGTGTACAGACAACCCTAATATACTGTAAACATTCAATGAATACATGCTGTGCGCAAATAACCTGGAACTTGTTTACGAGCAGCAACACAATCCGCCTCATGTTACACATCACAAAACACAATGATCTAGTCTATATACGTCACCTTGGGCCCCCAGAACAGTTTGAGTAAGGGGATCAAGAGATTTCTGCAAATATCTGTTGCAAACAGCAGTGTCCTTGAACATTACAATGATCTGTAAGTAAGGGAACATGCAAATTGTACAAGGTAGGTGGCCCTATATCACATCACTTGTGCATTACATATGCTGCAATTACTATGAACCATGACTGTTTTGGAATCTCTGTAAAGGAAACACTGGGAACTGAAACACATTCAGTCAGGTGTAGTGAGCACGGGAAAGTCCACCACCAGCCCAAATGTGCCTGCAATTTTTGTCATAGCATTTCTGTGGTGATGGCCCTATTAAAATAATATGATGATTACAAATCATGTCACTACTTTAAAGTGGGCTAGTGTTTCCCAAGGCAGAATTAGAGTGCATTCGTACTAGAGGTGTCTCTACAAACATTTCAAATCTGCATTCAATATAAGAAAGTTCCCCAGGAAATAGTACTGCACCCATTGAATGAATACACGTCAATTAGCAGAGATTGAATCCCGATGGTGAGCTCCAATCTTCAGGAGATCAACCACCTGTTCTTAAGCTCATGGGTTCAGAGTTCCTAAATTCTGGTCATGTGCAAAATCTTAGATGTTGTCCTAGATTGTGGCTTGACCCTTAAACCTCAGGCGTCAGCAGTGAGCAAATCTCCGCAGAATGCAGCAGCCAGGCTGTTAACAAAAACAGACATACCTGCCACACAGCCATTCTCTGCCGGCCGTCTGTAAAATGGTCTTGTTGGCATACAAAATTCATCATAATCCGGGTCCCAGCTACCTGAAGAAACTTCTGTCCTCATATGACCCATTTATGTATTTTGATCTGCAATACCTATAAGCTTCTTGGAGCCCTTCAAGACCTAATTTTTTTTATTATACGCTTTTCTATTTAGAACTATCTGCATCATACAATTCAAGAGGACCACCCCCCGCTCTGTTTATTTCAACATGGTTTAAAGACTCACCTCTTTACAAACACATTTGCCTACTATGACATTATTTTGGGTCGAAATGCTATATAAACATTATCTATTCTATGTCATGACCACACAGACAGCTTTAATATGTGCAGCTTCGAGATTACATCAAGAAAATAATGCAGACATTTCACTACTGTCCATGCTGGAGTAGAGATTGAGGGATGGCTTTACTGTAGAATTATAGGGCACAATAGTAGAGTGCAGCATTTGGGGTCTCATGTACAGTACATTTAACAGTAGATATGAACTGATGTCAATATAGATCAGAGAAGTCACTGTATATAGGGAGTGAAAAAGCAGTAGTTGGGATTACCCCACCCCATTATTCACATTACAATTAGGGAAGCACTTATCTTTGAGGACATTGCAGTTTTAGACATTCTCTAAGGGGGGTTATACGGCAGTAAAGCAGTGAGTCACCTATAGTAGAAGTTGGTGCACAGCAGTAAAGTGTGGATCTCCTCTACAGTGGTTACACAGTAATGGGGTGTAGTACAGGTCGGTCACAGACTGGGTGTGATTTTATCTTTTATGACATTGCTGTAGAAAATCATGTGTACCACAATGGAGCAGCGCTTCCCTCCAGCTTATATATACCATGCTGCATTATACTGTAACCAGGAAAAGGTGGGGTGCAGGATACACCAATGCATACACATTAACTGGGACCCAAGCATTTAATATATGGAAGGGTGCAGGATCACCCATTTAAGGGGGTCACCTTTGATGAAGTTTCTGCAGACCCAGTAGAGAGGTGAGGTTCAGGGTCTTCATTAATAGGGATTAAAGGACCACATGAACGTTTGATGACATTGGTGCAGATGGTATGAAGGTAACAATACCTTTGGAGGGGAGTCACATAGAAGTGTTGGTGTCAGAAGTGGGGTGTGGCTCAGAGACCCCCACCATCCACACATTTAAATGGAAACTATAACCCTTACAGGCATCGCGGTGTTAGGGAAATAACGCTGTATGGTGGGGTCACAGTGACGGGGTGGGGCTCGGACACCCCAATATATACACATTTAAAGGGCTACACTCACCCTTAATGACATTACTGTAGATGGTGGCCCGGAACTCCTCCTTAGCCCGCAGGTCGAAGTCCTGGCCGTGGATGATACGCATCTGTTTGAGGAAGGTGGATTTGCCGCTCTCGCCGGCCCCGAGCAGCAGGATCTTCACCAGCCGCTTGACGTAGGTCTTCTCCCGGGAGATACATCGGTCGATCTCCTTGGACTTGCGCTGCTGCTCGGCCTCCCGGTTGTTGAGCACGCAGTTGGGGAAGCAGACGGACAGCACGGAGCGGGTCGGCAGGAAGTCCGCCATCTTACACACTACATGAAGACCGAGCCCAGGGAGGAGGCCAACGCTCTAGTCTGCGTCTCTCGGCGTGTCTGCGTCACGGCGTACGTGCGCGCCCCCGTCCTCCTCCTCCTGTGGAAGAAAATGAGCGCGCAGCCCCGCCCGAGACGTGCGCACGCCGGCTGGCGGGCGCGAGGTTTTATAAAAGCGTGTCCACTGAAGTAAAAGTGATCGCCATTGTTCCGGAGTCCAGCTCGCTTTAATACATAGGATAATGACCTCGACAATATGGCGCTGATCGTCGGGTCTCAGCATAGGATGGTTCCGTACAGTGCAGTGACGTCAGCACGCAGTGAAGCTGAGAAAAAGAAGGGCACACGTCCCACCCACCCTTGTTCTTAGTCAGGAGTCCCCTGCTCTATGTTTATGTCTAAACAGAAATGTGTAGAAGTGATTTCTGTAATCACAACAACTGCCAGTAGTCAGGGCACCTAGTCCCCCTCTGCCTCAAGCAGTGTTCACCAATTTCAACTGTTTATGAGATAGAAAGTGATGAGAGTAGGTAAAAACATTTATCATCATCACCATTTATTTATATAGCGCCACTATTTCCGCAGCGCTGTACAGAAAACTCACTCACATCAGTCCCTGCCCCATTGGGGCTTAAAGTCTAAATTACATAACACACACACACACACACGGCGAACATACAAACTCCACACAGATAAGGCCATGGTTGGGAATTGAACTCATGACCCCAGTGCTGTGAGGCAGAAGTGCTAACCACTACACCACCGTTCACCCCTCAAACATCTCACATGACCAAATAGGGACCCCCCTTATATTTTATCTTACTGCAATACAACCTTAAGTGCACCCATCACCTACCTTGGAGGCAGACATTTTGTGGGCGACTAAGGTTACTAAATGACCAATATGAATAGAGATTGGCGACAATGTTATTAAAAGGGCAGAGACATAAACATGATAAAAGAAGAATTGTTAGACCACATTCTCATGAGTTCTACTGTAGGTAGCTGGGTGGTGCACTTCAGGACCTACTTTCATGATATAGAAAAATAATCTTCTGCATCTGTTTATCCACACATATTAATTAATTTGCAATAACTTGGTCAGAATGAAAGTGCACCTAATTACTTTTTCACTTATGCTTATCAATTAATCATAGTATCCTACTGTTACTAAATATTTACAACCACATGTTTTATTGTTATCTCCCCTCCTTTCTTTGTTCCTTTCTGCTGTGTTTTTTTATTGGTGTAATTTGCGCGATATGGCAACAGGACCCCCTTCAGATGTGGTCTGCTTGTGATATGTCTTCTGTCAGGTGACATATCAAGTTCTACCAAGGAACCAGGAATTAGAATTATTACATTGTCACCATTTATTTATATAGTGCCATCAATACTGCAGCACTTTACAGAGAATATTTGTCACTCACATAAGTCCCTGCCCCTTTGGAGCTTACAGTCTAAATTCCCTAACACACAGATTAAGGTTAATTTTGTCAGCAGCCAGTTAACCTACCAGTAAGTTTTTGGAGTGTGGGAGGAAATCCAAACAAACACTTAAAGAACATACAAACTCCAAACATATAAGGCCCTGTTTGGAAATGACCCTAGTACTGCATACTTGCCAACTCTCCCGAAATATCTGGGAGACTCCCGCATTTTGCGAGAGTCTCCCGGGCTCCCGGGCGAGTGTGGCAATCCCCCACATCTGGATAATTCTGCCCACTTCCTAGTGAAGTGGGCAGAATTAAGTCCCAAACGCAGCGATTCCCGGTGAATCGCGGTGTTTGGCCCCGCCCCCGCTGTCAAATGACGCATTTTGCGTCATCACGTCATGGGGGCGGGTCCAAAATGACGCCATTTGGAGCCCCGCCCCCCCTGTTATGCCCATCTCCTCTGCAGGCTCCCGGATTTCACCAACAGAAAGTTGGTAAGTATGTAGTACTGTGAGCCAGACATGCTAACTACTGAGCCAACGTGTCACCTTCTGAATGGCTGCAGGTTGCCACAGATTTTCTGTAGCTAGCAAGGTACTTGTAGTTCTACAGTATCTGGAGATATGAAATTTTACTGTAGTGTCGTCTTACCTTCTTTGCAGCAATTTCAGTGTGCCAGATGCAACTTTAAACCAGAAAATGCACACTTTTCAACAAGAATTGAACCATGTTTCCTACCTAGTTAATAACAAATATAAACAAAGAGAGCTAATCACTTCTTGCAGGCTAGAATCGACAATGGGTTGTTTGTTAAACAAGGGAAGTAAAAATGATGGCCTTGAAACACACACAAAATGCAGCAGCATCAACTTCTGAATCTGATCAGCCATGTGCTGAATTGCCAACTCCCCCTCCAAAACATCTTTATGACTCACAAAAAGATAACACCTCAAAATGCAAGAAAATAAAATATGACGATGATTACATTAAAATAAGTTTTACATATATTGTGCATCAAGAGCAACCAAAACCACAGTCTGTATTTTGTGGTGAAGTGCTGCAAAACAATTGGGGGTTCCCAGGGGACAAAAAAAAAACCAGTGTAATACAGGTTGGTAACCACTGAATTAAAGGATAGTATATTCCAATCAAAACGGAATCTCCAGTTTTAGATTTAAGTTAAACTTGATCCCAGAAAATTACCTAAGTCTGGTGTTTCTGTGATCCAGTGCGGCCCCCGACATCTGAGGAGCTTGCTCATTAGGGTTGCACCATTTTCTGGAGGGGGGGAATACAGATCTTTCTATTTCCATTATGTGTCTGCCCTATTAATAGCATTGAAACCAAATCCAAATTTTTACCGGCCAGGCCAAGTAATATACTCGCCAACAGCAACTCTATAGTTCGCTCCCGTTGCCGGTGTGTTGGTGGTGATCAAAACGTGCATGTTTGAAAAAACCTGGGGTGGCAGTAGTGAGGGGAGTCCCACAATAGTTGGTGTGATTTACACATCAAGGCATAAATTGATACCCCATGTTCTTTTCAGTTTAATTCTTCCAAAGTGTGTTCCACCCAAATCTTTATGGTGTGCAAACCTGTTTCCCCATCCAATTAGCCGTTCCCCTCTGCAGACTTTTGATAGGACAGTGGGTCTGAAGCGCAAAATTCACCTAGGGGTTAACAACACCTGTGCAAGCATTTACGTAGTCCCAATATCTTATCATAGATCTTTGTTGCTGCATTAGCTGTAATATTGTATCCATAATAGCCACATCAAAGTTATCCCATTGGTGAGTCCATGGAGGGATCCCTTCACCATTCCACTACCCAGTCCAGCCTATCTCCAAGTGCGTTAGACAATGTTTGGTCAAAACCCACAAATGTGCAGAAGACTCCCTTATTTCATGGAGTCCTCCTGCGCCGGTCTCAATCCCCTTGGATTTTTGCTGTCTCCGGGTATATCAGGAAGATTGGATATTCTCCATTACCAAGATTGCATCTTGTGAGTACTGAGTCTTCTTCTACAAGTCTGTGCCTTAAATATTCTTTGTAAAGCACTACAGACTGCCAGTGTCTCTGGAGCTCATTCATTCAGTCCAGCTGTCTGAGACTGCCATTACTAGAGACTTTGTTCTGTGTTTTCAAATCAGCAGCAAATTGCGTTTTCACTATATATGATCATCGGTTTCTGTGGATATTTACGTTATATTACAATCATCTCACGGACGTTTGAGCTGCCTCTTTATCTATATATTAATAGCATAAGTGCAAGATGTATGAGTGACTTGTTTCTATGATGCTGTTGTCTGAGCAGCGGACATCATATACCAAATCCGTGTCGGACTGGGGCATAAAGGGCCCAGCGGGGAAACCAATGACTGGGGCCCACCTAATACCATGTAGCGCTGCAAAGAGTATGTGGGGGGCCTGGTGCACTTAAGACAGGGGGTTATCATTTTAGACAAAAACACAGGCAAAACTGTGTACACTACTGTTAGGTGCAGGCAGTTCTACCTTCACGAGCAGTACTGTGTGAAGCAAGACATACCTTCCAACTGTCCTGGTATTTGTACCAAATCTTGACTAAGCGAGACAGTCATCCACAAATTCAGGGCTGCCCCACCAGTTTCAGAACAGTTGGCAGACTGTCATGCTCTATCCTACCCATCTTGTCACTTTCACCACCTGTGGTTGCTGGTTCTTTAGATCAGTTGCTGCTTGTCTGGATCCTTGGAGACCCTATTGGGGAAAAAAAGTGTGTACATGAAATTTAGAAAACTCCAACAATCCCCAACATTAAATCAACATCACCCACATTTAATAATTAGGCCTCTCTCCAGCCCCAGCATTAAAGTAATAGTACTCACATTTGATAAATAAACCTATTACCCTCCTTCCAAACAGCCACAGCAATAAATTAATAGCATTTATGTTTAATATAACCCTTTCCCAAGACCTTCCCTGGCATTAAATAATTAATATTCACATTTATTAAATAGCCCTGCTCCCAAACTCAGCCACACATTCAATTATAGACCCAAACCACTCCAGCATTAAATTAAAGGTCCCATTTCCCCATCTTAATTTAATAGACCCCACCAATAAATTAAATTGCCCCACCAATAAATTAATTGCCCACTATCACCTCAAAAATAAAAAAGCATCCATTAAATAATTAGCCTCCACTTAAACGCCACCATTAAATTAATAGCCTACCTTCCACCCATGTACAGCCCCCCCATTCCCTCACACATTATAGCAGCCCCCGTCCTAGCTTTCTGTGCAGCCACCCCATATAGTTTTCTCTGTCTAGCCCCCAGCGCCCTAAAGTTTAGCATAGGCAGCCCTCCCAGCACCCTATAGTTTAGCAAAAGCAGCCCCCCTCTCTATAGTTTAGCATAGGCACCCCCCCTCACTATAGTTTAGCATAGCCAGCCACCCCTCACAATAGTTGAGTATAGGCAGCCTGCTCCCCTCACAATAGTTCAGTATAGGCAGCCTGCCCCCCCCCCCTCTTTCCCAGTTAGTACCACTGTATTTGTGTCTCCCCTTTCCTTTAGGATGTAAGCTCTCAGGAGCAGGGCCCTCTTTCCTTGTGTGCTCCTTCTACTATTCAATCACCCTCTGTACTTCTTAGCCTGCTTCCCTAGCCCTGTTTTCTTAGCTTCGGCCTACTTCTCACTGATTTCTACCATCACTTTTACACATTGTCCCAGAAATAATTTGATTTGCATTAACATGTTATCTGTGTGTGTTTTTTGTTTTTTTGTTCTTTCTGTTTCATGGGTCACTGTTTTCTGTATATGTCATGTAAGGCGCTGCGGATCCTTTGTGGTGCCTTATAACTTAAAGATAATAATAATAATAATACCTCTCCCTGTGCACCTGCTGGGTGACCTGGAACATGTGACCTGCTGGGTGGTCTGGAAACTGTGACAGTTATTTGCAGCCACATATATCAGCGTGTCTTGCGGGGACCTCAATCATGGACTACTGTGTTATTTCATTATTCACTTGTCATTTCAGTTTCATTTAAGGCGGTTACTCCCGGTTTCCCTAGTATCACATGCCTGCTTTTGCTATCTCGCTCCCAGGAGATGGGAGGCACGGCATGGTAGGAAAAAAGCAGAGGGCAGGGCTTGATGACACAATTCACATTATAAAGATAGAAGTGTAATTATATGATCAATCCCTACTCTAGTAACCTGTAAAAAAATAAATATTTCCTGAAGAAAGGTAATTGTGTCATCAAATTCCTAACCTTCACCCCAAGTGTCTATTCCATTTTTGTCACCCTTATCTTGAGTTGACATTAAGTGGAATTACAAAGACTGTTAATAATTTTTAAGGTGCCTTTGACCAAAGCCTAAGCACCCTTTGTATTCAAATTTCATCCTCTGTTTATTTGTAATGTACTCAATTGTATAGTGGGTGAGGTTAGAACAATCTATAGCCAATCAGATCATCAGACTGCTTAAGCTGTAGCACAGATT
This sequence comes from Mixophyes fleayi, assembly GCF_038048845.1. NCBI lineage: Eukaryota > Metazoa > Chordata > Amphibia > Anura > Limnodynastidae > Mixophyes > Mixophyes fleayi. The sequence continues at coordinate 201,480,599 of NC_134407.1, read as the reverse complement.
AATTTAGGAGATGAGTGTGCCGATCTTGTAGGAGGCAGTGACTTCCTACACTTGTGTAATTGTGCTAGTGAGAACAGGGCGGCACGTGCAGAGCTGTGATGTGAGAATGGAGACAAGCAGGTAGTCACAGACTGAGAGATAGTTGAAGGAGCACAGTAGCGATGTGAGGCTCCTGTCACACGGATGCAGGAAGATTGTGGTTTCAGACACACTTCTACATCCAACATGGTGTCATGTCTTATGTTCTGTCGGGTTAGCAGAGTCCTCACTACCAATATATGAATATATTATATTCATTTGTCGGCAGGACCTATTTCCATCACTAGGAAGAGACAGCTGCTGAAAAACAACAACAAAACAGAGAAGAAATGAATTCATTTACTGCATCAGAAACAACATGTGGCAAGGAATATCATGCAGGAAATGGCTTATCTGAATCAGGGTGAGGATCTTCCTCTGCCTGCACACAACCAGTGTCAAACTGTGACGTAAACCATGCGGATGTGACAACGCCACTGAGGTTGCTGTTGGGGAAGGGGGGGAGTGGGGCTAGATGTAAATAGTCACATGAAGAAACAAACTGGGGTTTATTACCGGGGCTGAGCAAGCGTAGCTGGATCTGATCCCATATTTGTCCTGTGCATTAAATCTATGCAAGAATATGCGTGCAATGCATTTTTACATTGTGTTTCCTATAGCCCTTATAAATATTTAATGAGTGAACAATTATTAGTGTTTTTAATGTGTTGATTGTACATTTAACACCACAATCTTCCAGTGTTACAGCAGCTTCTTTTCATAACTCTATGCTGTTGGACGACTGTTAATGTGGAGATACTGGGATTGGCTCTCGGTTTGCCCACTTAAAACTCACCTGCATGTGAACACACACATCCACCGATTAGTAGATCTCAAACACTCTGTGCTGCAGTTACTTAACTTTTTGATTTACTGATTGGCTACAGGTTTTTCTAGCTCTGTCCAGTTCATCTACTGCTTGTCTTTGTGTTCTTGATTATATTCGATGAATACAGTGCTTTGATCACGGCCACCCAAATTTTAGAGATGGCAGAATCACTAAAGGTCCGCTTCGTGGGACAGTTTACAACATTGGACATTGGGACAATAGTTAGTTCACAAAAAAAACATCTTGATAAAAAAAGAAAAGTGTATTGCCTGTAGCACCTTGCTGTAACCTCCTAATCCCTTTCTTTCAGTAGTGAAAATTGCTATTTTTCTTTCAGCTAAACTTCCGCAAAGTGATTCATTGGCCACGACACTCTGAAATTTGCAGGATCTCCAACCTTACTGAATCATTTTATTCCTCGGTATAAACAAAAGAAGAACTATCATTAGATATTAAAAGATATATTAGAAAAAGTTTTAAAAAATGCCACCAGATACATTATCTAAGGGCTTTAGAGCAAGATTGTCATGAATCTTGACATTTGTGCTAACCTTGATCTATAATTATCATCATCATCATTTATTTATATAGCGCCACTAATTCCGCAGCACTGTACAAAGAACTCACTCACATCAGTCCCTGCCCCATTGGAGGTTACAGTCTAAATTCCCTAAAACACACACAGACTAGGGTCAATTTGTTAGCAGCCAATTAACCTACTAGTATGTTTTTGGAGTGTGGGACAAAACCAGAGCACCTGGAGGAAACCCACGCAAACACGGGGAGAATATACAAACTCCTCACAGATAAGACCATGGATGGGAATTGAACACATGACCCCAGTGCTGTGAGGCAGAAGTACTAACCACTGAGCCACCGTGCTGCCCATATATATCCCAAATATTGGCATAGATTTCAGTTTAATAGCCACAATGACACCAGCTTGTTGCAGAAATGTATATTGGGCTCCTTGATAAGTGAATACTATGTTTTATTTGTGTTACTGCTACCAATAGTTATAATATTTTGGCCAGTGGGGGCATGGTTCCATAACCTTAGACAGGTGAGTTATCTGTCCCACTATCCTGAAAATTCTTATAATAGTACAAACCCACGTACACAACACCAAAGCAATGAAGAGCTATCATGCCCACCAACCAACCAAGGGTCATGAATGCCGTGCCCATGATGTATCTACCTGAAGCTCTGTCCCAGTGAAAACCATAACTGGGGGTTAATAGCTGATGTGGTGGCATGGAAATCCTTCAGAACCTCTGTCTAGGCCAGGGTGTGCGATCTTCCAATTCCCAATGTCTTCTTGCAAATGACCCCATCATCCCAATGTAATCTGATCCATATTTTTTTTAACTATTTTGAGGGTTCTGTTTAATATCTTAGAACTAGTGGCCTACTCCAAGCATTGTATCATCTGCGAAAACACCAACATGTAGCATCTCACCAACTAGGACGATGTCCTTGCAAATATTGAGCTCCAGCTCCATACATTTCCTCTTACACGCCGGATTATCACTCCCCAGCAAAATTTTGCCACTTCTGTATTCACCTGGCCCCACCGCTTGCTCAGTGCGAGTTCTCAGGTTCTGTCCTAGTGGCTGTTTTCGCAGCCTTTTTTTTCTGCCTAGGGCAGATATGCATACTCACACTTCAACGGGCCTGGGAACTAAAGTTCAACAATATACATGTAAAATCCACCAAACAAGTCCCCAACCATTCCCCCTGTTGTTTTTTTATTATTCTTCCTGGCATTAAGTCCATATATAAAGCCTGTATCTGTTTGGCCTTCACTTTCCTATATTTGTATTTAAAGCACTGTTCAAGCCCACCTGCTCTGGTTCTGTGGCTGCTCCAATGTGAAAGACTTTTAAAATATGTGGCCTCCACTCCCACCTTACTCAAGATAGTGATCACCATACTCGCAAATTGTTATCTTGTGACCCATGAGTTATGCATACAGAGGAGGCCAAAAGGTTTTGAAGGTATGTGTTAAAATTCCTTAATCCTTAGTCGCGCATGCGCAGTAAAGACTTCAGGACAGAACGTGGAGTCTCCAGTAGTAAAAAGTCATCAGCAGGTCAGCCTCCGATTGAAAGAGCTGACCCGGTATAACTTCTTTATTTAATTGCTACGAAATGTCATCTGTCATCAGTGCGATGAGAGAGGATAATGGGACAAAAAAATGTTAATTATTAAGTAGACCCCTAAACAAGATAAAATGATCAAATACACATAACAGCTCTAAAATTCAATAAATTGGAAAAGTTTGAAAAAATAAGCTAGTATCTCACTATGGCAGAAACATGCAAATCAAAGCTGGGAAGGGAATGGTAAATTTAAATATTTAATAATCCATGGTACTAAAATTCCACATACATATAAGTAACTCGAGTTAAATCACATGAAAAAGAGACCGGTCTAAATAAAAACTAAAGCGAAATGTCCAATGATTCACCACATAATAGATGATTTGATCCAGTGATTTTAAAATCAGATGGATGGCGATGTTGTGCTATATTCACATTAGACCACAAGATAAGTCCCATATTATAAAATTATAAATTGTAGTAGTGTAGGTACTGAATGAGGTCATCTGGACATGGTAGATGGGCATCAACAATTTGATCAAAGTGGGCACTAAGAACCTCATGTTTTTTTCTATAAATTATATTTTAGAGTTTATATTACTGCAGTTGAGTTTTACAACTGAGTTTTTCATACAGTATATCTGGCTTTAATTATATTTAAATATGGTATTAGTGGTAAAGTGTTAACCTAAAGTGTGCAATATATATATGTCTTCATTTCCCCATGTTATACATTTTTCTTTGCTAAATGTTTGCACGGGAATGGCAGGTAGACGGAACGCTGTGACAAGTTATAGGTGTGGCAACAAAACCAGGTACAGAGAGAAAACATGCCCCGGAGGGCTGACATTCTACAATGATGTAATTTAGATAATCCACACTTCTCTCTCTCTCCCTCTCCCTCTCCCCCTCTCTCTCTCTCTCTCCCCTCTCTCGTTACAGATTGTATCGGAGGGCTCACCTCTACCTTCCTCTGCACTTCCTCACATTTTTCTAGCATTAGCTTCTTCGAAGGTACAGGAGAAAAAGCTTCTACTGAACCACACATTCTCAACAATCCTGCCTCTCTGTCTCAGTGCAGAGCTACAGGATTAGAGCGTCCTTACCTACTTTCATACATTCCTGCCAGCAGAAGTTACGAAAAGAAAATGCGGGCATGACTTGGCTACACAATTTGCATTATCAACTGGGAGACTCTGCAAATCACGCCATTACTCGGTGTGGACAGGATTTCCATCATTATTACACATCCTTACCCACTTTGAAGGCAGTTGAGCAGCCTTCGGGGAGAATTTCCTGCTATCTCGGGAGTCCAGGAGGTCTATCGAACATTGGGACATGGGACAGGAGGCAAGTATGGATGAGTGTCCAGCTTGGCCACACGCATGAGTAGCCAGACGGACAAGATCTTACCATTTAGCACTCAGGCCAGCAGGAGATCTCTTCTGGCGTTATTGGAGTCTGTTAGTGAGTTCAGAAGATGACGGCTCACACACAGGCCAGTAGATCACCACACACTGTGGTATATGACCACATTGTGCTATCAGCATACTAAAACCACTGCCATCCAACCATCAGGCCTCCACATTTAAGATTCCCTTGCCAGCCATAGCAGAGGAGCCTCAGGGTGACAATCGTTTGAATAATGCATTTTTGCTAGTTGGGGAATAGAGAGTTTATAGTTAACTCTTTAATATAGGTGGATACCACCTATATTAAAGATTTGTATATGCCAGGCTTGGCTAACCTGTGGCACTCCAGGTGTTGTGAAACTACAAGTCCCAGCATACCCTTCCAGCAATAAGCTGCTATATATTGGCAAAGCATGCTGGGGCTTGTAGTTTCACAACACCTGGAGTGCCACAGGTTAGCCAATCCTGGTATATACCATGGTATATACATAGGGGCTTTACCTGTACCCATAGTATGTTTGGTATGTGCTATGTTCACTACTGTTCACCTGAACTGTAAAATTTACTAAACCCTGTGAAGAAAGTGGCAACAGCATACACACACACACACACACACACACAAGTGTTTGGAGCTCTGGTGTACAACAAAGGCCCGCGGGACACAAGTGACCTGTAAGGTCAGCCATGTATGTTACAACTGGGAGAACTGGGACACTGGGACAGAAGCACTACTGCAGTCTTTCTGGGTCCCCCTGTATCTGTTCTGTATTGTACCAAGCTGTCCTATAGCTGGAGGCAGTGCCGTAACGAGGGTGGAGCGGGCGGTGCCGTCGCCCAGGGTGCAAGGCCAAGCCGCCCGCTACCTGCCTCCAAGAGAGAGAGAGAGACATTCACTTACAAGACTTTGAAGCTTCCACCCTTAAGTCCCGCAGTTCGGCATTTGGAACACAAATCTCTCTCTCTCTCTCTCTCTCTCCTCCCCCCTATGAAACATATCACAATATATTAAACTCACTTAAGCCTACACATATTAACTGCATAAAATATTACAATACCTATCGCTATATATTTTTTAAATATACCACAGTGTGTGTGCATATAACAAATCTTTCACTAAAGTGCTAGCCACACCCACTTGTCAAATGCCACTCCCACTTAGATGGGGAATGCCGGTGCCCTGTCTTGCCCAGGGCACCAAAATTTCTAGTTACGGCACTGACTGGAGGGTTTGGGAACTTTCCCACTCCCCACCCCAGCAGCCGCAGTATGACCTGGCATACATCAGTGAGGTCAGGCTGGCAAGAAATCAGAATGAATGAGCTTCACCTTGATTAGCTGCCTGACTGTCCCTGTACTACTGAGGAGCTTGGCAGTAAGGTGAGAAATATGCAGGGAAATGTGTTCCTACCATGGGGAGGAGGTAGAGAAGAATTAGTTGCTAGAAGGGGGTGGGGGGTGACCTCATCCACTGAATGGATAACCACACTACCACACTACTGCAGTTGCACACACTTGTTGAGATGTATGACATGACTGCAAAGATGTCCTTTTATTCTTCTAATATATTTGATATATTTTACATGTGGTGTAAGTTAAGTTTTATTTTGACTCTTTCAAATAAGTACTAAATCCCAATCTGACCATCAGTTTTGTGCACCCCAGAGACAGCTGGATGGTCATGGGCACTAGACATCAGGAAATGCTGTATCCATGCCCAGCCTCCCTCTGAACACTCATGTCATACCACATTCCTGATAGGGTTAGATGAACCTTACTGCATTCATCAGGCAGAATCCATGTGACATCACAGAGAGTGCAGATAGGTGTACTCCTGATATGTAAATGTCCTCACACACCGCGGCCAGAGACAGACGGCTGTCCTCACAAACATGAGTACTTGGACAGCATATTAAATGCCATTCTCCCAATCACGTTGCAGAGGTAAGAAACTATTACCCAAAGTACATTATAGAAGAATTGTTGCATATTTTACTCAGGCAATAAAGACTCAAGTTATTTGCACACAGTGGGAGAACAGCCATTTTATGGGTTGAACCAATATTATTGAGAATGCAGCCTTTCAAATCTCCACAAAACAGTGATATCTCTCAATATCTGACACATACCGCCCAGCTGTCCTGTTTTTGGCCACAAAATTGGAGGTGCTCATCTAAATGTGGGTGTTTTTTTAAAAAAAACTAAATGTGACCCATTTGTGAGTGGAGTTAGGGCTGATCAGAGGCAAGGCTTATTTTGCCCCAATATCGTGATTGTAAATGTTGGGATGTTTTTTTTGCTATTGCTGTTAGACCTTGATTAAGGTCCTGCCACAAGGGTCTCCAACACAAGATGTAAAACCTCAGAATTCTGCCCTTCCCAGCCAGCAAAGCTTGAACAAATTTGTCTAAGGTGCGGGCCCTGCCAACATTTAAAATTATTAAATCGGGACACATTAAACCCCATCCCGGTTGTACACAAAACACCACCCACCAACGCACAGATTAAGATGAACTCCACCCACTTTGTGTTAAACCCCTCCCCTTTGCAGCCCGCAAAATGGGTTTTACTGTCAGAATCGGGACATTTGCGAGCTATGGGGCGGCTGTCTATCAGACATTTTTCCTCATGATATTCCTGTCTTATCGTGGTGACAGGGCACAATGTGCTTACGTTGCGTAAAAAATAACTCAGTTTTTGTCTGTTCTATAGAATAATCCATCTGACACAATAGTGCACTCTGTTCTAATATGAGTTTTGAAAAGTAGCAAAAATGTGCAAATAAATTACATTATATTTGATGTACAAAATACCACAACATACTACAAGCAATGTCATGAAGAGAGTTTATCTTGGACAGAAGAGGGAACTTACCAGAAAAATAGAACACATTTTGTTTAGGTATTGTTAGGAACCCCTCTAGCCGGTACAGCACAACCCGGAGTCTGCTCTGCCAGTCAGGTGTTCACTGGAGCCCCTAGTGGTGGGGACAGACTCGGCCGCAGACTGACAGAGGGTCGTGAAGTGGGTACCGACTAGGGAGAACCCAGGAAAGCGAAGTAAAGTCCAGGCAAGGGTCGATGGCCGGCAGCAGACAGGGAATCCAATACACAAGCCAGGGTCAAGAGTCACAGGCACGGTAGCTAGGTCCAGTTACAGGCAAGAAGGTCAGGGTCACAAGAAACACGAGCAAGGTCCAAATCCAGGCAAGGGGTCATACATGAGCAATCCAACACGATATCCAAAGGACAGAACAAGGCAGGGAGCAGGTCAGCACACTGGCAACAGAAACTATAACCGGCAGGGAGGCTGCAGACCTCACTGCCTTAAATACACCAGTGGACCAATCAGAGCCTAGCTCTGAAAACACACCCAGGGGCTGCCTGATAATCATAAATGCTTAATAGCCAACAGGCTATTAAAAATCTCTGCGCACGTGCCCGGCTGTCCCCTTGTTGCCGGGACGCGGTGCTGCCTTGCAAAGCGTCCGGCCGTTGCCTTGGCATGGTGATGGCCGGGACGCCGGGGCACACAGGAAGCAAGCCACGGCGGCCGTGAGTACCACCGCGGCTCGTGACAGTACCCCCGATTGAGGAGGTGTTAAGGAACCCCGACACCCAGGTTTCTTAGGAAATTTTCTAAAAAATTCCCTGAGGTGTTTTGCAGCACGAAGTCGTCTTCGGGGAACCCAGGATCGCTTCTCCAAACCGCGATTCTTCCAGGAAGTGCACCTGACCCTGCACTTTTTTAGAGTCGAGAATCTTCTGATTAATGTATTTCTGTGATTTACTCGAACTCCGCACAGACAAACTCGAAGGCTGGGATTGGTTGGAATATAGCACAGGCTTAAGCAAAGAACAATGAAACGTGTTAGGGATCTTCAAGCAGGAATTTTAAATCTGAAGGCCACAGAATTAACTTGCTTGATGATGAGGAATGGACCGATAAACTTAGGGCCCAACTTCCTGCAAGGCTGTCTGAGCCTAATATTTCTCGTAGAAAGCCACACTCTCTGGCCCACTTTGAAAGAGCAGATGGTACGGTGACGATCCGAATTTTTTTTTGCAGAGAGTGAAGCCCGTCTTAAAGACAATTGAACTTTTTTCCAGATGACCTTAAGATCAGCGGCTGTGGAGCGAATCCCCGGGATTCCAACAGATTTGAGGGAATATAGAGAATTGGACCTAGGATGAAAACCAAAATTACAGTAGAAGGGAGAGGTTTGAGTAGATGAATGGGATGAGTTATTGTAGGCAAACTCTGCCCAGGGTAACAAGGAGGACCAGTTGTCATGAAATTCTGAATTTGGGGTTAGCAGGAAGTGACGTCCCGGTCGTCATGGTGATGGCCGGGACGCCGGGGCACACAGGAAGCGAGCCGCGGCGGCCGTGAGTACCGCCGCGGCTCGTGACAGGTATATAGAGAAGAGATTGAGATATACTCTGTTTCACCCCTGACTGTCATCTATATAATGATGTGTTTCTATGATGTCAAGAAATATAATGTGTTACAAGTGATAGTGATTAATGCACTTTGCTGCTGAAATATGCAGACATTATACAGGATCTTTGTCCCAACCGGAATAGACCTGTCCCTGCCACTTACAAATCCAAACAGAAGAATACTTATATCTCCATTAAAGAAATGTATGGGATCAGGTTACCCATTCTCTAGCAGGAGTAAATTCATACCTCCCATTATTAAGAATCTCAAAAGAAGGACAAAATAAGCCCTGCCCCCATTCCATCCAAACCCCGCCCACAAACGATAGAATGCAACCAAAACCTCACCCACTTTCCTGTTAAGCCCCACCCAGCAAATACCGCCAAAATCGGGAGGTATGGAATTGAAGCTGGCACTCTTCTTAGATAATAATTTAAAGGACTTGCCCTCGCATTGACCCCTTTTGGGACAGAATCTTGTCCTTTCTTAACTCTCTGTCCTCTACCGACCTCCACAACATGTGAGTGCCCAGTCTAACGAATTAATCTCCCACATCCTCGTAGCTGATAAATCCCTAGTTGACAAAAACTGGAAAAACTCTGACACCCCCCTACCACAAGAGCTCTTAAAAATCTAATCTGGCCTATTCATACCTCCTTTCAGCAGGACTGTCCCGATTTTAGGGCTCTATCCTGGCTGGGAGCATGATTGTGCCACGGGTGGGAATGTTGGGGGAAGGGAGGTATGTAATGGGCAGCCTAGCGCTTTACAGTGCTAGGCAGCCCTCTGGGGGTGTGACCATGCCCCATCGTGATGTGGCCAGAAACTGCCCCGTAACTTGTTTAGTACTTTTTGGTGATTGTTTGCATCAGTTCCTCTCATAAATAACAAGTTTTTTGTTTTTTTCTTTTAAAGTAAAAAACATGTCTGCAATTGCGCATTTTGAACCTTGCAAGACAAGCCTCAAAATCACCCGTCCCCTACACTTATGTTCAAGTCGCATCACTTTATTTGTACACAGTATAATAATGTATAAAGTTTCATATGCGCAAGTGAGAATAGTGTCTTGACAGTTATTAATAAATGCGTAAAAGTTAGTTAAATACAAACATCTGTTGTTTTTGCCTTTATCAATTCAATGAATATTTTCTTGAATACAAATGGCAATACCAATTAGTAATGGAAATAGATTTTATATAAAATAGCAGCCGCACAAATGAACTAAGTAGTATCACCTAGAAGGGTCAATTCACAATCGTCCAATCAGAAGCAGCTAGCTAGTACTGCTAATCGTCATCATCAATGTGTCTGTGTCTTATTGCCCTAGTCCACCAGCACCTGCACCTGCACGATAAGTGTATATGTTACTTCAATGATAACTGGGGCATCACGGTGGGTCAGTGGTGAGCTCTTCTTCCTCACAGCACTGGGGTTATGAGTTGAAGGCCTTAAAGTCTGCAGTTTAGAAAATTGAATTAGGGTGTGCATGTTAGTTAATGACCCTCAATAGTGACTTTATGTTATATATTTTTGGGTTTAATTGTTCTTAAAGGGAAGGGGATCGAATTTCCCTTCCCCTTTATGGCAACCTTTTTCCTGTACCTAATATTCAGTTTTATTGACATTGGTTGCATTATATTTATTTCCTATTTTTTTATTTAATTTGACTTTTATTTATTTTTATTTATTTATATTTATTCTTCATTTCATCTTTTTTATAATTTATTGCCACTTTGCTTCTATTATGGAGACAAACTCACACTTTAGATAACATTGACTAGACTTCTCATTTATCAAGTCTGTTTAGTCAATTGCACTCCCTAAACATTATTTATTTATTGTATGTGTTCCACGGGCTAATCCTGAATAATTACTTGGGCCATAGACTAATCCTGAATTTATGAATGCCCCTAATAAAGGAACTAACAATAAACCTATCACACCTGAGTACCCGGGCCTTGTGCCCACTACTGCAGCATGGGCCTAGTGCCCGAAAGAGGCCACAAGCCTTGTGCCCAAAATGTGCAGGTGACTCTTCTTGCTTGACCCGCCGTCTTCTTTCCTCAACTCTGTTGCTTTATCTCTTCTGGCTTGTTCCCACTGGTTTCTTTCTTGACCACGACGCAGACTCTTCTCCGGAGCTCCTCGCAGGTCTTTCTCCTCCATTAGACTGGCTTCAAACCGCAAATGACGGCTAAAATAATAGTCGTTGTGTGGGCGCTGAGCGAGTCACCAACAATTCAAATGGCCAGAGGGGAACCCTAATTGGCTCGCTGTCCCGACCTTTGATTGTCTGACAGCGAATCGGAAACGATTCGCTGTCGCCAGCGCTGGAGAATCGTACAAGTATGAACCACTTACCTGTGCTGGATCGCTAATCCGGTAAGTGTCCTTCTCTTCTTCGCCCTCTTCACAGGTCTGCATTCAGGTGGCACCATCTCATACAGCGACAAGGTTGAGAGACAGTACTGTAAAAATAAAAACAGCAGCGATGATAATAAGGAACTTTCTGCTTCTTTTAATTAATTGTGCTTCTGTCCTAAGCATGCCCAAAATAGCCTATTCTGGTGAGAGTGGAACAAAATTGAATAATGTTGAGGTGGGCATAGGTAGCACAGGAATTGACTTTTATCCAAAATGTCTTAATCACTTGGCAATCCCATAGATAGTGAAATACAATGTTCTCATGGCAGAGCCGTAACTTAAAATTCTAGCGCCTGGACGAGAATGTCAAATGCTACCCCCCTAGCCCTCAATTTTAACCAAATAACCCTAAAATATTCCTAAACTGCGCCCCCCCCCTTCAGCGTTGCGCTCTGGGCGGTCGCCCCTATCGCACAGCCCTAGTTACGACCCTGTCTTATGCTTTGGCATGCTTAGGAGTCCGCCATACCAATCTTTTGTTCTAGAAGTTCAGAGATGTTCTCTATGAAAAATGTAGTATACCACTTCTCTATATATAGTGGCTGGTAATGCCTGTATGAAGCATGATAAAGTTGATAATATCTCCCCTATTTGAAAGGAGTAATGTTCCTGCCAATATGTGACACCAGTACCCGAATAGATATTGTGACATGGGCACACTTCAGGTGATGCACACACACCTTCTTGCTTTTTACTTTGCTTTTATTGTCAGGATGGTAAAGTAAATTGACAGCATAGAGTTCCACACTCTTCTTGTGACCCAACACTCTACAGAGCCCAACTCCCTAACCACCGGCCACTATCTGGCATCGGTCACAAATGTTCAATGAAACAGACAAGTGTAAATAGTTTACACTCCTCCCACAGCCCTAACTAGATGGACAGATGACACACCCACCTTGCTTTTAAAAGAGAGAATGTTGCAGGTGCTCTTTTTGATTGCAGACTCACCCTGTCAGGCTGCTGCTAGCTGGGGAAAAGATTATTTTCCCCAGCCAACAGTTTTTTTTAAACCACTTCAAAATATGTAAGTTAAATCAGACTATTTACTATTGTTTTGTCACACATATGTCCTCCACCTGTATCTCGTTAACCTAGGTTCACTACTGTACAAATATGTAACTCTGTTTGCAGCCTTTCTCTGCAGATTGCCAGATAAATACCTAACTCCTCTCTTAGAAGCCTGTGGCAAACACCTCCCTTTGTCACAATATGTATGGTTTTGTAAAAGGGAAAATACATTTTTGAGTATTTTGAGTCATTTTGAATGGGACTAACTATTCTTTAAAATCTATTAGTGTTACTAGAATATAAGATTTTATTTCAAAAGCAAAATAAGAGGTGAACAATGTCTTGGACCAGGCATAGACAGTGCATGCTGGTAGTTGTAGTTCCACAACAGCTGGAGATCCACATGTTGCCCTGGCCTCTTCTATACTGCAAGGTTCTGCAGCTGTGGCATGGAATAAACTCTCTGTAGAGATGGTAAGTTACAGTGTTTACCACAGATTTCTATGAATCATAAAATAATTTTCGTAACGGAACTTTTACAGGCTGATGATCTCCGTCTGCTTAGAACAGGAGCCAAATAAAGTTCTAGAACAGACAAGAAAATACCGAAGCCACGGTCAGTGACTACAGCGCGCAGCAGAATAGTTGTACCGAAAAGAGAAAAAAAAGAACTGGAGTTTATTTATAGACACATAATAGAGATTAGCTCATAGTGAAATCCCCCAACATGGGGAAAGGCAGGGTGTGATCTGTTCTGCATGTAGACAGCTCACCCTATTTCCTCTTCTGGGCTGAGGTTTGGAGAGTGCTGAATGAAGACACTTTGTAAGTGACAAGCTTCTAATGCATCATAAAATATCTTCACTTATAAATAACTGCTATTCATTAAACCTTTCAAAAGATTTAATGTGGACTTCACATCTCTCATAAAGCCACACACAAAAAAACACAAAAAACAGAATTTTGCCAAGTCTGTCTTCATCATCATCATCATCATCATCATCACCATTTATTTATATAGTGCCACTAACTCCGCTGCGCTGTGCAGAGAACTCACTCACACCAGTCTCTGCCCCATTGGAGCTTACAGTCTAAATTTCCTAACGCGCGCACACACACACACAGACAGACAGAGAGAGTGAGACTAGGGTCAATTTGATAGCAGCCAATTAACCTATTAGTATGTTTTTGGAGTGTGGGAGGAAACCGGAGCACCCGGAGGAAACCCACGCAAACACGGGGAGAACATACAAACTCCACACAGATAAGGCCATGGTCGGGAATTGAACTCATGATCCCAGTGCTGTGAGGCTGAAGTGCTAACCACATAGCCAACCGTGCTGCCCTGTCTTGCCCTTCTTATGCCAGGAGCCATTATTACACTACAGGCATGTGGCTGAATCTGACTTCTACTTTACAAACCATATGAGAAGCCATCTTTCTTTTTATACCACTAGAAGGTTTGCTGAATCTCTCTCCTCTGTCTCATGTATAAGCCAAGGAGAACAGGAGGTAGATAAATAAGTATATCTGGAATACATGTCTCATGAGATACTGGAAGATTTACTTGCTTTAATATAAAATGGACAGAGCTAGATCCAGGTAACAGGATATACGCATACCTCCCAATTTAGGCGGACTGGTTCTTATTTGAGGGGACTGTCCATCATTTATGAGGAGTATTCATTAAGCTGTTGTGTGTTATTGTTTGTAAGTTATACTATGAACCGCCACCTACCTACTGTCCCATGAACGGCTGCCAAGTATAGAAGTCCGGAGAGCAACTCAGAATTCAGGAGTGTCCGGGAGAGTCGGCAAGTATGACTCTAGGGTAGTGTGACGCTGATGAATAATATAAAACACTCAGTCAAATATATATCTATCAAATTAGTCACTTCAATGGGACGGACTATAAAGACACTTTGTGGGACAGTTTCTTAAACGTTTTTCCCTGGAAAACACATAATGGTGCACACAAACATTTTTTTTAATCTTTTTTCAAATCCTTATTCACTAAAAGAGAGCATGGTTTAGGTGGGACTTCTCAGTGCCGAACCTACATGATAGTTAAAAAAAAAAGCCACCTTCAAGACACTTCTACGAGCCTATCAACAAAAAGGCGCCCAATTGACGTCAGCATAGTTCTGGTGTAGTGGCGATGCAACTGGACTTTAAAAAGAGAAATAATAAATCTATAGAAGCCATCAATATTTTCATAAACGTGGTGCAGGGAAGTGGACCAATTTTCAAAACTAAAATCTTTCTGCAGTTCCCACAAATGTTGTCCAATGTACCTTACAGATAAGTGGTTCTGAGTAAATGTCTGCTGCTCTGACATAGTGGGGGATACTTATTAAAACATGAAGACAAGAAAACACGGCAGAAAAAAGCTGCAGGTGGTAGCTCAGCAATTATATACAGGAAGGCTTCTCGCTATATTGGCCTCAGTGTGCGCGTATGTGGGCTGTGGTAAAGAATTAGATTGTCAACCATAATTTGTAACACTCCCCTTCGGGAGACCCCGGAGGGGAGGTGAAGCGGCTATACAGGGGGGCGAGGCGCTGTAATTCATGTCATTATGGCCCCGCCAAAATAACACGATTAGTGGCGGAGAGCATCATCCAGCCTGTTGTCTTCCTAGGGAAGTGGCGGGATCCGGGAAAAGTCTCCAGGACATTCCGGAGGCGTAGGCAAGTATCATTATCATCATCATTTATAATGATGTGTATGAGTATGCTGTAAACTCCACTGGGGTATAATAGGTAAACATTCTGTGATTGTAAAGTGCTGCACTATACAAATAAAGCATAATAATAAATAAACAAATGGGCAAAATGCTGTATGTACTGACAGGTCTTCTAGATGTCCTCTGAATGGCATTTTTTTTTTTAATTTGAACCCCCAGGATTGGTACTCTCATGCCCCAAGTTCCCAAGTTTAATGCACTATATCTGTAGTATATTGAGTGCAATAGTCCTTAATGTGCAGCATCGTCCACTTTCTTCTACAAGCCAGCAAACTACACATACGGGGCCTGATTCATTAAAGAGAACAAAGCAAGAAAAGACATACATTTATTTCTGGACAAAACCATATTACAATGCAAGGGGTGCAAATTAGTTTATTATTTTGCACATAAGGATAATACTGGCTGCTTTTTCATGCAGCACACAAATACTTGATAGCTTTATATTTACACTGAAAGTTAAAATTG
Organism: Mixophyes fleayi; assembly: GCF_038048845.1. NCBI lineage: Eukaryota > Metazoa > Chordata > Amphibia > Anura > Limnodynastidae > Mixophyes > Mixophyes fleayi. Next base: position 201,465,089 of record NC_134407.1, on the reverse strand, counting down.
ATCAAGGACATGCCCTATCCCAACTATAAATCTGTTCCCACATTTTAATTTACCTCCCCCCGCCAATGCAACATGGTTTTGCCCAGGTGCAAAGTTACTCCTCTTTTTTGCTTTACCTTCCTTAATGAATCAGGCCCACAGTGCTGAGTACCACATCTCCACCAGGGGGCGCCAGTAGACATTTCATATGCTAACTGAACTCTCAGCTTTCCAATTCAAACAAAACTGGTATAGAACGTCCCATTTATTTATATATTATGAAATGCTTTACAGAGAATATTTAATCACTCACATCAGTCCCTGCCCGAGTAGAGCTTCCAATCTATATTCCCCACCTCACATCTTTTTTAATTATGGCTAAAACTTGATTAACTGACCGGTATGTCTTTAAAGTGTGGTAAAGAAAACCGAAGAACACCCAACTCCTCTCTAGAAAAAAAATAAGTGCAGGTAGTTTGGTTCTGCCTACCGTCCCTTGCATAAGTTAAGATCTTTGCTGTTAATTACTATCAGGTCTTTTTCTGGTTTGTACACGTATATGAACCCCATACTTGCCAACTCTCCCGGAATGTCTGGGAGACTCCCGGATTCGGGATGGGTCTCCCGGGAGTGTATGGCAATCTCCCGCATCTGCCCACTTCAAGTGAAGTGGGCAGAATTAGGTCCAAAATGTTGCGATTCTCCGGGAAACGATTCATTTGGCCCCCGCCCCCCACTATAAAATGATGCGTTTGCGTCATTACGTTACGGGGTCGGGGCCAAATGATGAGATTTTCGGGTCCCCACCCCCCGCACGCCCACCTCCCCCCGGCAGCTTTCTGAAGCCAACTACAAGAAGTTGGCAAGTATGATTAACCCAGAACAACCTCAAGTCACTATCCAGGAGTCTAGGAATCTCTCCCTGTGATTGTAAGTGGCTGGCACTGCCAGGTAATAAACAGATTGCTAAATATAGCCTAAACTGCTGTGTGCCTGTGTCCTGGATCTGGGTTGTTTGAAGCCATTCACCATTCACAATCTATACCTTATACTCCGAACATTGCTAGGAAAAGACCACAATGAGCAGGTGCCATGGGGCACTGATTAACCCCAAGACCCAGCTTATCGTACCCCTGGTAGGGTTATCGCCAGCGGTAATCCTACGATGTATAGGGCGAAATGAAAAAAATAAAGATCTATTGCTGATGAAAGCGGCTTTTCACCCGTTGATATATCTGCCTCTAAGTGAACCAAATTAACTTTATTGAGTCAGTAAACACAATCACAACCACTATGCTATGTGAGGAAAAATTGATTTGGGTGCACACACAAAGGGGGGCTGCTCTGCTTTGTATTCCTGGGCAGCTTAATAGCACCAGTCCGGCCCAGTCCACTTACATGTCTTTCTTTTTGAAAGGTTTAATGTCATAATTGAGGTGGCTGGACCCTGCCCCCACTTCACACGGCTCTGCTTGAAAATGGAGAGCTGCGTGCACCCAACAGTAGTGCACGCAGCATTGCCCATGTATATTATAGGGATAGGAAGAGTTGGAGAGCAGCCAAGCACTGTCTAATATTATAGCCACGCCCCCATGCATGGTGGTCACGCCCACTGGCGGCGTGGTGTGGAAACCCCCCTCTACAAATCCTGTGTTTACTCCTGCAGCAGGTCTTGTTCCTGCCACATTATTATTTTTTATTTGTCTCAGGACATCTTAGGGTCAGGTAGCAACTCATCTAAAAAGTACACCTGGGCGCTGAGTTAGGCTGAGTACACTCTACAGTTTTCTGACAAATGTGTCATCTATAACGATTGTACCTAAGACTGAAAAAAAAAAGTCCTGATCATTGTGCCGATTCCTGTGTACACACTATACATGTTTTAAAGATTTACCCTCAGATCTGTGCTCTTCGTGTGTCATAATCATCGGCTGAAAACATTGTGACTCTGTAAACTCTATGAAGATCCTGATCGTGAGTGATACACACTGCAGGGTTGGGAGTACGTCGTTCCATAGCTGAATAAAATTTATAGTTCTGCTGAACAAACAAATCAAATGATGGTCGGTGCTCTGGTACGATCCTCTTCCATTGCTGAAGCGCACACACTAATGCAATATCGTTTATCGTTTGATTGACCTGATAAATGGCTGAAGACCCTGTAGTGTGTACCCAGCCTTACATAGTATTAGGGTCTTGTCTTTATAATTACTAAGAAGTCTGTCACATTGCGGTGTGTGGTTTCAATGCAACTACAATGATAAGTAATAATTGTATGGAAATCGTTAGGATAACTATCGGCGAACTTGTCTACTATTGTGGAATGTTCGGGAGGCTCCCAGAATTCGGGGAGTTCTCCCGGAACAGTAGACACCTTCCTACGCGATTCGCGTCATCATGCTCCTCCCCCCGGTCATGCCATGCAGTGAATATCGCCATTATATAGCTGGGGGCGTGGCTGCACCCCCCCTCTCACGCACTTGACACCTGACCTCAAGATCCCGGTGGGGAGTGTATAAGAGTTGGCAAGTATGACTATTGGGCATGTTGAGAAATATAGTTGGAAGATGGCCACTTGTGTGCCAGCTTTGATGGCCCCACTGATGACAGAAGTCATCCGGCTAGCTTACCGAGTATGTCACAAAATTAGATAGTGATTCTGCTGCTTTGCTCTCAAGCCAATCCGCGGAATCGTAATTCAATATGTTGGCTCAGGGCAAATTCTCCTTTTGCAGGGGCAAACGCAGGATTTGTAGAGGGGGGTTTCCACACCAAGCCGCCAGTGGGCGTGGCCAGCATGCATGGGGGCGTAGCTATAATATTAGACAGTGCTTGGCTGCTCTCCAACTCTTCCTATCCCCATAATATACATGGGCAATGCTGCGTGCACTACTATTAGAGCTGTGTGAAGCGGGAGCAGGGTCCAGCCACCTCAATTATACAGTGCCCCAGGCTTGGAGGGGGGTTTCCAGGCACTAGGAACCCCCCCCCCTCGGTTTGCCTATGTTTTGCCACAAAATATCCCTGCCACAGCTTTGATCGAGTGGATACTGCCTAATAATCAGTCGCCACCGTCTTGTTGACGGGAATATATTGGGGATAGATTGGCAGCTTTTTCTCTTAGAACTGCAGTTACATTACACGAATGTATTGAAATCCAGTCAGCTATTACTGACTTACACAGAGGAGCGATGTCTGCATTCAGATAAACATTAATTACTTCTTGCTGAAATATTCCCTTTCATTTCCCTCAGGCATTTTCCCTGTAATTTCCACTTTCCTCTCAGCCACTCTAAATAGTGTTTACAGCATGTCAGATAAGCTGAAGTGTACAGCTCTCTTCTACATTGAAGTCGGCAGCTTGTCACTGACCACACCACCCCCTCAAACAGGAGTGGGTGAGAAAAAACAAAAATATATATATATATGGTTTTCAAAAAGGCTAATGTCTGGTAATCTGTGTTACAAAGGAGTTCGCACCGCTGGCCATTCTCTGCAGACGTACACATGCATGTTTACATCTTTTAAATAATAAAAAAATGATTTGTATCCCCATGTGACTGTGTGGTGTTAAGGGGCCAGGGTTAGGCAGTGCGCCTCCTTCTCTATGGACAATGGCGTAAATGAGCAGGTTTTTTTTGCAGGTCGGACACAGGTGATGTAACAATACAATAAAGGCATACTTACCAACTTTTCACTCTTTCCCTCCGGGAGATCCCGGACAGGAGGGGAAGTGTCAGGACGGAGTTAGGCGAATCGCGTCATGGAGGCTCCCATGCTCCACACTTCACTAGGAAGTGGGCAGGATTCGGGAGAATTGCCTGCTCTCCCAGGAGTCCAGGAGACCTGGCTGGAATTTTGGAGTCTCCCGACATTCCGGGAGAGTGGGAAAAGTGTGCTTAGAGTTAAATTGGGTCACATCACAGCCCCTATAGAAATCTATGTGTCACAATGTCTGATGTTAGAATAGACCTCAAACCCTGCTCAGGTGGTGACTAACCTCCTAAAGGTGCGGAATGAGAGGTATTCACCAGGGATCCCCGCAAGGGAATATGGGCTTGGTTGCTCTCTGACCACAGGTCGCAGTCCTCTAGGAGGCACAGAGCAGGGTACGACACAGATGAGACGAGAGGCTGAGCTGGAGCACCGGCAGGTAAGTACATAGATAGATCTGAGGAAGGAGATGGAATGGCGAGCACGGAGATCCTAGTAGGTAATAGAACACAGGATTGATGGAGATGCGCAGTGTTCTGCAGAACAGGCCACAATCAGGGTATAAAGGAAGATGACCCAAACTAGAGAATGAGGCGATGAGCTGCAGAGGACAGGAGCGCTGAGATCCTGGTGGACAGTATGGCTTGGAGGCAGGATCAATGATGATGCGCAATGTTCTGCAGGTGAGCCACAGGTCTTGATCGTGGAACAGGTAACGAATACGACGGAGAGGTGGAAGCTGCAGGTAACTGAAGCGCTGAGGTTCTGAGAGGCGGTATAGCCTGGAAGCAGGATCGATGATGATGCGCAATGATCTGCAGATCAACCACAGGTCTTGATCGTGGAACGGGTAGCTCCAGTACAAACGATACCAATAGAAGATGACAGGAGTCAGAGAGAAACAGCGTCCTCACAGGTGAGACCTGAAGATCTGACAACGGATGGTGGGAGAAGGTGCCTTAAATAGTGAACTGACCTACAGTCAGCCAATGTAAATCCAGGAGAAGTTTGAAAGTTCCGGGCTTGCACATGCGCAGCAGCTACCAGCCAAATGTCCTCAGAAAGGAAAGCAAAGCCAAATGGTAGCGGTAGTCAAGGGAAACCACAATATCGGTAATCCCAGACAGAATAGCAGGTGAGATGTGTGATACTATGGGGCCTGCAGTGACTGGCGTAAAATAGGATAAATCAGATATTTCTCCTGCTTTAACCCCTTGATAAATGAAAAGAGCTGCGAGGGTCATTCTCCGGAGAAAACCGCTGTTGTCTCCTGATTTTTGGCTCATAGCAACATTATAGATAGACCCATAACAGTTAAAAATGTTTTCCTATTTTTATTCCAGTAATAACTGGAAATCAGCTGGTCCATTTAATAGTGCATTAACTTTCAAAAACAGGAGCAATTTTTACATACTCCTCAGTTAAATGCATTATTTATGTACAATATTTTGTTCAGCACTATAGTGGACTGTGGGGTCAAATTACGCATCTACTTCCCACTTACTGTGGATCTTTGGTCACGGCCACTGGTTCGCTGTCACTGATGGGATTTGATTCTACCAATCACTATATGGCTGACTGACACATTTATAATATATGCGCATAAAATAACTGGTGAGCAACTGACTACAGAACACATTTTAGGCTGTTATTCGCACAGAGATCTGTGGGGAACAGAACCAGAGTTACAAGCATGGCAGTCAGTGTAATAAGCTGCTACAGGCACTACAGAAACGGTTAAATTGAAAATTATGTGGACTATTGATAATTAATGTTTGAGGTGGGCTTTGAGCTTTACACTGGATATCAGTAATAGGAAGAAATGTTACGCAAATGGGGTCCTACATTCCAAAGTATTGCAAGAAGGAGAATTTAAGGCCAAAATGTAATTCATTTCCAAATATGCAATCACAACAAATGTGCTGTATTTGCAAATGTATCTAATTTTATTGCGCTCAATGTAAAGTGCAAAACATTGCTGTGCCTATGGCAAGACTAAGCCATCTGTAGCCAATACAACAACTCTGGAGCTTTAAATGTTAAAGGACTTCCCTTCAGAAGTAAATACGTGTTAATATAGCAAACGCTCCCTCTAGTGGCAGCATCCTGCCATGCAGCCTCTGATTACTCCATGTAAATTAGGGCAGATACTGGCTGCCTCCTGATTGGCTGCAGTGTGTAAGAGCTTGAGCTCTGAGAGGGGAGCTGTCGCCTTGAGCCCCCACAACCTGTCTCTTTCCTCCTGTGTGTTTCTTCCTATCTGTCTGATCAGCTGCTAAACATGACTGTGAAACATCTAGACCAGGGCCAGCACTACAGGCCAAGAATGGCATTCCTGAAAAAGGTAATTACAGTGTGTGTGTAATGTGTGACTGGTCTGTCCATGTATTGCAAATACAGTGATTGGGGTACTGTGTGTGCATCACTCAGGATGTCATGTTGTTGTTGTTGTAGCCATGCATAATGATGTGAAATATATATACTGCTGCTAGAATATTGCATATCTCCCCCTTACATGTCTGTATGTCCTCATCATGTTGTTATTGTTATGTGTAATATATAAGCTGTTTATGTATTCAAGCATTCAATGGGTTTATGTAACGTGTACTACCTGTGTATTAGTCAGTACTGGGCATACAGTGTATACAGCAGTCACATAATTGGGCTGTTTGTACATTATTGTCTGTTTATCTTGAGAATTCTAAACCTTCACTCCGCAGCTGTCATTATTATTTCCATTGAAAAAAATACATCAGTTATTAGGGTTTTTTGAGGGTGAGGCATATAGTAAATTTAATTTGTCCAGGAAATCGGGAAATGTAACCCTGACTTAATGATCAAATTGCAGAATTTCAGGCAATGCCTCTGAAACTGTAATTGGGTCCTGTACCACCCTTGCTAGCAAGAGGGTCTTTTAGGGGAGAAGTATGTGAACTTTTATTGCGTTATTTCTGATTCTACAACAGGTCTGCTAGCAAACTCACCCCGGCCGCTGTGTGTTTTAAATATATATATATATATATATATATATATATATATATATATATAGTGCTTTTTTTGACATAGAACACACTGAAACTGAGTGCCGGCACCTTTTTTCGACAAATGTGGCGACCGTTATGTTTCGTTACACAACTGACGTTTGTGGGTGTGTGTGTACAGTGATTGACTACGTGATGTGAGTTCCGGCACCTTTTTCTTGCAAAAAAGTACTATATATATATATATATATATATATATATATATATATATATATATGTGTGTGTGTGTGTGTGTGTGTGTGTATATATATATATATATATATATATATATATTTATTTTATATGAGACATTTGTCCATGGATAGAGTGATACAGGGCACTTCTATACACTATGTGCCTGTATATATAGAGTTGTGTGTTTATATCAGTTTATTTCTAATATACGTGACCACCTGGGCTGGAAAGTCCTCTTCTGTCTCATCTAATAATTCCCTAATAATTCACAGGATAGAAGTCATTCTCTATAGTCCAAAAACTGCACAATCATCATCATCATCATCATCATCACCATTTATTTATATAGCGCCACTGATTCCGCAGCGCTGTACAGAAAACTCATTCACATCAGTCCCTGCCCCATTGGAGCTTACAGTCTAAATTCCCTAACATACACAATGACACTGTGTGGCTACGCAGACTCTTATGTTTGGGCTCTGTACTGTACTAACTCACACCAGCACTGCTGGACGACTGTTGCTTGTAACCATACTCTGTTCTTCTCCATCCTGGAACTCAATGTGGAGAGCGTATCACAGCGACTGCTAATCCCACCATCCTTTCTTGGTAGTTCTGTGTCTCTTGTCCCCGGCTTATCCTGTTGAGGAGAATTAACGTTATTCCTTGTGACAAGGCCAGCTGGTCACTGCATGGCTATGTGGCCGATAGCAGTTATTGTGCTAAGGACAGACAGTGAGAACATTGCAAAGTCCAGCAGGTCACAGCTGTGACTTGTATGGGATCAGGAAGTGTTATTCCAGTTCCTCAAGGGTTAACAATGGCCTGAGGTGCTGATGTATGTGTTTTGATTCTGTGACATAAAGAATAAAATGCTTAAGTTTTGATGTTCTCACTTAATAATATGTCCCCTTATCATTAAATCCTACAAACCTACTAAGAAATAACAGACATGTAACCAGAGTTTGGCAAAAAAAGGAGTTTATGGAAAACACAAAAGTTAAGCTGCAGGAGAGAACGATAAGCAGCTCGTCAATGACCATTGCCCATCATATGACAGTGAGGGTCATTTACCCTCACAATATAGATAAATGGTGCCTGTACCGAAACCAAAGCCTAACTCTTCAAAAGGAGGCGGGTTCTACCAGTGCGTAAAATTAAGCTAATCTGCGCCCACCAGGCCGCTGGCTGCTCAATGTTTTACGGCAGACAACCATCTGGTGTTGGAATCCAAATCACCAGCCAACCATCCCTCCAGGATCAAACCAAAAACCCCTCATGAGCAACATGAACCCAACACCCCAGCAACAAAAAAAACCCCAAACCATAGTGCCAGGCACCCAACAACGAACCCAAAGTGTCCCTACCCCATCCCAATAGGGACACTGATATGCAAACAGAAATTGACCCCCTAACACCCTCCGCCCCCGGACAGGTGAACATCAGATCACAATCAGACCGTATCAGCAAGTAGATGACATAGCCTATGAAACAAATCATCTCAATGCCCAAATAAGACAAACAAGTTGGAAGAATGAAGAAGTGCAATAATGGAAAAAAAGGTTTCCAAACAGGTCATGGACTGATTAGCCCCGACAACAAGGAAATCATCCAAGTAATGGGCGATATCGGAATGACCCATCATTGCTTCAACACACCAATGCAGGAAGGAACTGAAGCATTTTTAAAAAGGAGCAGGAAAAGGCAGATCCCATGGGGAGGGACTTACGCACCCATCGGGCAACTTGAAACCCATGAACGGGAACGACTCGAGGTACAGCAGAAGGAGATGAAAAGTGGATTTCACATCCAAGTTTGTCAGAAAGCTCTCCCGAACTAATCTCTTAACCATCTCTAAAGCCGAATGATTGATAAAGTAAGCTACAGAACCTCTCCTCGATAGCATTGTTAACCGACCCTCTCAGAGGAAAAGAAAGGTGCTGTCAACCTGAACTACCTCGTCACTTTGTTATGAACCACCCCCACAGGGGTAACATCAGAATCCCAAAAGGGTGGGTTCAAGAAGGGGCCACTCATACGCTGCAACATGACCTCCCTGCTAACTTTTTCCGCCAATATTTCCGGAAAAACAAATGCTGATTTAAAAGTTTTGACTGCAGAGGTCCAAACGGGCTCAGTAATTGGCAAACAGAAACCATAAACAAAACCTGAGCACAAAAATTTATTTTTCACCTTATTGGGGTATCAGTCGGGCCATGTACCAAGGCTTTTATCATAGATCTTGGCAGCATGGTCTCCACCACATCACAGATATGTGTGCAAGAACTTGCAGGCCGCCCCTTTGAAGCAGCGGTAGTTGTTGAAGCCATGGCACTTCCGAGGGAAGGGCGTGACAGGCCTCCCTTGCTGAGATGGTTTACGAGCTGGGGCACCCGCCGCCCCAACTTTACCATCTTGAGAAACCTTCAGCTCAACGTCTTTGAAACCGAGACGAATACTCGGTTGCCCGTCATACCCAGAATTTCTCATCGTATTCCAGCCATATACCAGATTTGGATGTCATGTACATTTCATGGATCATGTGAATATATTTATTCACATCCATATACCTGGTTTTCAGGTAGCATGCCGCAAAGATATACACTCCGCTCAACCAATTATGGTACGTATGTCCACGTAACTACCCTTGTAAATCTTATCCCGCACCAACAGACGGACCCCGCTAAAGATGGCTCTACTGGCACAGCGCACAAATTCAGGCACAAGGTCTTCAACAAAACTCAAGTCATCCTCACCCATCTGTACGGAGCAATCCTCACAACCGGAAGCAGCAGTTGGCCCCCGGTGAAGCAGCTACTCACTCGCCTGGAGGTTGAGCGGTGGTCGGGAGGAGAAGGCTGTACAGGTAAGCAAGGGGTGCAAACCCCTAGAGGGCTCTCCAAACGGAAGGCAGCAGGATATTAGGGAGCTGAAACAGGGAAAATGGAGATGGGGGGGGGGGTGGGGGGGTGCAGCGGTCAGGATATGGAATAAGAGGAGAGGCGAGGAGCTTAGATATCCCTCGGTTATAATACTGCAGAATGTTCTGTATAACGTGTGGATATATGTGTGTTTCTGCTCCATGTGACAGCCATCTTCATTTTTATATGTGTTTCTGGTCAAGGTGTACATGTATCAGCCTCTAGAAGATTTCTGTGCGTCATTCCGCTCCTGGGGTGAGTTTGTCGTTCTGCTCCCAAAGTATCAGTGTCGTTCTGCTCCCAGAGTATACGCGTCATTCTACTCCCAGAGTATACTCGTCGTTCTGCTCCCAGAGTATGCGCGATGTTCTGCTCCCGGGGTGAGTGCGTCGTTCTGCTCTCAGAGTATGCGCGACGTTCCGCTCCCGGGGTGAGTGCGTCGTTCTGCTCCCAGAGTATGCGCGACGTTCCGCTCCCGGGGTGAGTGCGTCGTTCTGCTCCCAGAGTTTACGCGTCGTTCTGCTCCCAGAGTATTTGCGTCCTTCTGCTCCCAGAGTATGCGCGATGTTCTGCTCCCGGGGTGAGTGCGTCGTTTTGCCCTTTAAGAGTATGTGCGACGTTCCGCTCCCAGAGTATATGCGCCGTACTGCTCCCAGAGTATGCGCGTGGTTCCGCTCCCGGGGTGAGTGTGTCGTTCTGCTCCCAGAGTATATGCGCCGTACTGCTCCCAGAGTATATGCGCCGTACTGCTCCCAGAGTATGCACGACGTTCTGTTCCTGGGGTGAGTGCGTCTTTCTGCTCCCAGACTATGCGCGATGTTCCGCTCCCGGGGTATGCGTTATGTCCTGCTCCCTGCCCATGCGTCTTATTCAGTTTCTAGTATATGTGTGCCATTCTGCTTTTATTTGTTATTATTATTTTCATTGTTGATTTGTAAGGCGCCACAGTGTTCCGCAGAACTGGACAGTGGTGTAAATACAGCATACATAAAACAGGGACATATGTGTACACTTATTTTATCCAGGGGCATGCAGGTCCTGCTTTGTCTTAATGTACCATGCATGGCAGCTCTCATGTGCACACATTCATACTTCAATATAACAGAAAACAGGTAACCCTACCACTACAGGGAAAGGTTTTATTAAATTGTTTGTATACTCTATGGATGAGCCAGCAGGTCTGCTTTCCCCATCGGCAGCGAAGGCGTTACGGAGTGGCTATTAAGAGTGCTTAGTACACTCATGTTACATTAAGAGGAAGGGTAAGAACAGGAGTTTTGCATACATTACTGTCTCTGCTGTCAGATGGAATCAGCAAGCTTGACCAATCAGAGAGAAGAAGACGGACACAGAACCATAGTTAATACCAATCACTGATATCCTCTTTTCTCTGCTCACCAGTGCAGATAACGTTTCCTTTGCTGACTGAATTATGTCTTGAAGATAATTAGTCCTAGTGAATAGTTAGTGTGACCTAATGATGATGGTATAGCAAATGGGTTACATTAAATTACTATTATTACTAAACCAGGGTTGTTAGGAAAGCTTTGTTTACTCACCAAATCATTTTAATACTCCCCTCCCTGAATATTATACGTTGTCATGAGTCTGAGAAAACTTTTCTCACTTTAGGGGGCATATTCAATTGTTGGCGTTACTGCCTAAAGTAACGCGGCGCGCGCACTTTTACCGTCATTGCGGTAATAGTGCGCGTAAATACAGTTATTACGTTACATTTCACGCTGGATTTCAGCTCGCGGCTCAGGGAGCTGCGAGCTGAAATCCGGCTTAGTATTACCGTAATAACGGTAATATTTTTTCCGCGTCGGAAAACGCCAACAATTGAATATGCTCCTAGAAGTCCAAGGGCCAGATTCAGTTAGCCGCGAGGTGCTGCTGGACATTGCCTGCGCACGTTGCCGGCTAAAACGGTACAGAAGTCTCTACTCAAATGTGCGGAGATTTTAGTAAATACTTGCATGCTATGGGGCAGATTTAAATGGGCAACGCGGTTGCGTGTTATTACCGTTACAACGGTAATTCCTCCGCTGATTTTTGCTCGCAGCTCTGTGAGCCGCAAGAAAAAATCAGTAGAGATTTTCTGTCAAACCCAGTGGCTAATTGAATATCTCCGTGGACTCTTCCGGAGACACATCGCGGCTCCGCGCGGCTATTTGGATCTGCCCCCGAGAATTAGGCTACTTATTTTCTCTCCTGTAAACGTTGTCGAGTTTTCAGATCCCTACATTTCGTAAACAGCCAGAGGAAGGAAATTCACTGTATATATCACAGTGGCAGCGAGTGTCACCATTTCAGTTTGAAAGTCACCAGCTGGTGACGGCAAAGCAGTCTGTCAGGACTCATTTGTGTGCTTCATGATACCGGGAGGGATATGTCACAAAATTTTTGAAGGGCAGAAGAGAAATGTTAAAATAAGTTGAAGAGAAACTGATTTTACTTGAAAATGGCACAAATTAGTTGTAATTCATTTTGAATTTTAAACGAATGCATAATTATCGGCGTTCCTGCTTTTATCAATTACTATGTTATACCTTCCAGCTGACCCGATTGAAGCAGGATAGTCCCAGTTTGCAGACCTTGAAAGGAGCTGGATTTTGCAGTGGGTGGTACTTCATTGGATGTGGTTGTGCTTATTGCTACACATTTATTGTAAAATACGGCACAACTTGCATTTATTTTGCCTGGTCAGTTTTGGGAAATATACTATATTTTTTTTAAATTACATTCACTTATATTTTCTATACTGCCATTGTAAAAGATCCCGAGGTTACGCCCTAAGGGCCTGAGTCATTAAGGAGAGCAAAGCATAAAAAAGGAGTAACTTTGCAACAGGGCAAAACCATGTTGGAGGGGGAGGTAAATTTAAAATGCAGGGACAGCTTTATAGTTGGGGTAGGGCATGTCCTAGATCAACTTTAAATTTCAGTGTAAAAATAAAGCTATCAAGTATTTGGGTGCTACTTGAAAAAAACAGCCAGTATTTAATGTATGTGCAGAATAATAAACTAATTTGAACATTTACTCTTTTTTTTGCCTTACTTTCCTTAATGACTCAGGCCCTAAATGTGCATGCTATCCTGTTATTCTGTTCTCAGATACACTCATTATAAAACTCGCACTTTTCTGCACTTTTCATTAAACAATGTTGCCTTACTCAGTCTTTTAACCACACTAAATAATGCTTAAGCTTTACAGAATTATTTATCCAATAACCTCTGTATCTCAGCAGTACTTCACAATATATCTTCGTTATAAATAACCAATACTCATACAACATATGTATATATTCAAATAAAAGTATTTTACCGTTAACACAATAATCCCTGCATTCACAGTTCACACATATATCAGTTCAACATAGCATAGTATATCAATATAAACTTAACCCTAGGTTCACCACTGTTATTCCTGACACTATCCTTGCACTATTTTCTTTCCATATGTATCTTTAATAAGAATTAGTATTTATAATATTGATTTAACTATCACAGATATCAAACAATAGCTACACAGTTATATGTATATAAATCGTTAAATCAACATTGCAAACACATACAGCTTTATAGCTATATATTATCAATGATACTTATCAAATCCTTGTTTCCTGGATCCAATTCCTTGTCTGCAGTGTAGGGAACAGTCTTGTAGTATAGAATACCTTTCTGTAGCGTAGTGTATCCCTATAGCTGTAGTGTAATATATATTTTCTGTAGTGTAGTGTATCCCTATGGAATAGTGTATTCCTGTAGTATGGAGCCTTAATATATAGTTTCTGTAGTGTAGTGTCTCCCTATAGAATAGTGTATGCCTATAGTAGTGTAGTGTAGTGTATCTTTTCTGCAGTGTAGTGCTCGTTGTCTAGGGGCAGGTAGGCAGTAGAGAGACAGAAGGTGAGTCCCGGGTCTGGCTTTTATAGTCCAGACCCAGAAACTCCCAGCCTCCCCAGCGGCAACGCGTGTGTGGTGATTCACCACACACATGTGGACGTTGTGTGTGTGGCCAGGGGTGATGATGGAAGTTGAAGTTGAATTATGTGTGCGCGCACATGACGAGCGCCCGTACACACAGTGAGTCCCCCTTCACAGTCCCCCTGTTGTCGGAAGCCCGACACTACAAGTAAAAATTACCTGTCCATACATTTGATGGTGAACTAAAAAAATAAATAAAGAGAGAGGGAGAGAGATAGAGACCCTGATAATGTTCAACTCTCTCTTCCTCTCCCTACTAACTATGGAGGAGATAAAAAAAAACCTCTTGTGTTATTGGCACACAACAGGAAAAAACCTCCTAGAGGGGGATCCATAGTGGAAAAACACCCTTTCCCACAGGGTGTGAAGAGCAGGAGAGAAGAAAGAAAAAGAGAGAATAGAGAAGAAAAAGAGAAATGGCACAAAGAAAAAAAAAAAACAAAGACATTCACGTAAAGCAATTCCCATTCCCGCAAAGTCGTTAAAGCCCGCACAGTCCATAAAATATGCTCCTCGGAGGAGTGTCCCTCTTTGAGCGTAGTTAGTTGCATATACGGTACAAGATATAATCAGAGTAGGGCTCTAGGATTTTCCTTTCCTTACATTATGGTTCTCAATGATCAGTTAAAACCTCTTTTTTTATAATATTATTTGGAAGGGTATGATTTCTTAATTTACCCGCCTCAATGAGCGCAGAAGCACTCTATTGAGTTAAGGAGGCTTTTGTGGTTTTCAATTGGTCACTTTATGTCTTCTCCGAGAGACTTTCTTTGTAGTCATTGGCCTTTGTACTTTTAGCACTGTATCACCCTGGATTTCAAGGACCTGATATGGTCCCTCCCAGTTTGCATCCCAGGGACCTGCCTTTCGGAAGGTCTTGATCATTACCAGACTATCTATTGGAGGCCACAGACCAAGAGAGACTAAGGTCAATTTAATAGCAGTTAATTAACCTAGTATATTTTTGGAGTGTGGGAGGAAACCGGAGCACCCGGAGGAAACCCACACACACAGGGAGAACATACAAACTCCACACAGATAAGGCCATGGTCGAGAATTGAACTCATGACACCAGTGCTGTGAGGCAGAAGTGTTAATCACTAAGCCACCGTTATTTTCCTACGTACATTTGGGATCTAATTCATAAGTCCCTTTGCATGCCATATCTTGTAACTCCTCTCCCCTCTTTCCACCCTAGCATGCCCTGACCAGTCGTCTTCCCTCTACAACCACTCTCTCACCACTGCCCTAGACGCTGTTGCCCCCATCTCTTCTGTCCGTCGTCGCCACTGGCTACCTCAAACCTGGCATTCTAAATTCACCCGTTTCCTTCAGAAGTGCACTTGTGTTTTGGAGCGCCTCTGGAGGAAATATCGCTCCCTAGCCGACTTTCTTCACTTCAAATTTATCCTCTCCTCCTACAGCTCCACTCTCTCCCTCGCCAAACAATCCTTCTTCAAGTCACTCATCTCTTCTCAGATCTCTAATCCCCGCCGCCTCTTTGCTACGTTCAACTCTCTCCTCTCCCTTCCCCACCTCATATCCCGCTCTCCTTCTCTGCCACAGACTTTGCCTTCTTTTTCTCCTCCAAAATTGAGGCTATCAGACTTGATATCTCCCCCTTGGTTCACTCACCTGCTACCCCTGCTGCTCCGCCTTCCTCTAACAACCAACTCTGGTGCTTCTTTCGCCCTACCTCGGGTAATGAAATCCACTCCCTCATTCTTTCCTCTCCCCCCTCTACCTGCCACCTGGTTCCCATCCCCTCCCACCTCCTCCGCACCCTCTCCCCTACTGCCTGCTCCTACCTTGCTCACCTCTTCAATCTGTCACTCTCCACTGGCATTGTCCCCTCTTCCTTCAAACATGCCCTTATCTCTCCCATTCTCAAAAAACCCAATCTTGACCCCACCTCACTTGCTAACTATCGCCCCATCTCACTTCTCCCCTTTGCCTCTAAGCGTCTCAAAAGGGTAGTCTGCAACCGCCTCATTAGGCACCTACTGGACAACTCCCTCCTTGACCATCTCCATTCTGGCTTTCGCCCCCTCCACTCCACTGAAACCGCCCTGGCCAAAGTTACTAATGGCCTCATCTCAGCTAAGTCTAAGCAGTTCCTCAGGGTTCGGTTTTTGGATCTCTACTCTTTTCACTCTACACTACCTCCCTGGGTGCTTTCATCACATCTTTTGGTCTCCAATATAACCTCTACGCTTTTGACATTCAGCTTTACATTTCTTTTCCCGACCTTTCCCCCCTGCTCCTCTCTTGTGTATCTGACTGCCTTTCCGCCATATCCTCTTGGATGTCTTCACGTTTTCTCAAAATTAACATTGATAAAACTGAGCTCATTGTCTATCCTCTTTCTAAATCTTCTTCCCATCTTGATCTCTCTATCACTGTTAACAATACCACCATCTCATCTGTTCCCCTTCTCCGCTACCTGGGCGTCACCATTGACTCCTTCCTCTCCTTTACCCCCCACATTCAATGTCTCGCCCAATCCTGTAGCCTTCAACTCCGTAATATCGCCTGCATCTGGCCCATCCTTTCTCAGGATGCCACTAAAACCATTTTCCACGCACTCATCATTTCCCATCTTGACTACTGTAACCTTCTCCTCACCGGTCTCCCCCTCTCCCACCTTGCCCCCCCTCCCCCTCAGGTCTATACTTAATGCTGCTGCGAGACTCCTCTTCCTCTCCCGCCGTTCTACCGCTGTGTGCTACATGAAAAAACAGACAGTATTTAATGTATGTGCAAAAAAGAAAACTAATTTGCACCCCTTGCATTGTAACATGGTTTTGTCCAGGAGATTACTTACTCATTTTTTTACGTTCGAGGGTTTGGAAAAGTGGAGATGTTACCTATAGCAACCAATCCGATTTTAGTTTTCATTTATTTAGTACACTCTACAAAATGACAGCTAGAATCTGATTGGTTGCTATAGGCAACATCTCCACTTTTTCAAACCCGCAGTTTTAGTAAATATACCAGATAGATTGCAAGATGTTACATACTGCACACAATGGATTGTTTACTAGTTTATTTTCTTCTATTTATTTATTGTGCTTAACTGAGAGAAAACCCCTGCTCTCCCATTTGCTAATGTGGCCATAGTTAGAAAAAAAAGTGTGGGCAGCACGGTGGCGTAGTGGTTAGCACATCTGCCTTGCAGCACTGGGGTCATGACTTCAATTCCCAACCATGGCCTTATCTGTGAGGAGTTTGTATGTTCTCCCCGTGTTTGCATGGGTTTCCTCCAGGTGCTCCGGTTTCCTCCCACACTCCAAAAAACATACTGGTAGGTTAATAAGCTGCTAACAAATTGACCCTAGTTTATCTCTGTCTGTCTGTGTATGTATATTAGGGATTTTAGACTGTAAGCTCCAATGGGGCAGGGACTGATGTGAATGAGTTCTCTGTACAGCGCTGCGGAATTAGTGGCACTATATAAATAAATGGTGATGATGATGATGATGGAGTCACGAAAACCAGCACTGGCAAGCCAGCCAGGGCTTATAGCACTATAGCAGAGGAACCTGCAGCAGGGGGTCCCCCTGCCATAATGACACACAGCCCCAGGCAGTTCAGCACGGGGTGGAATTCCCTAGGGAGTGAGATCCGCAAAGAAATGTGCAGGTTTCCCACTCTAGAGGTATCCAGTCCTGTGGCCTAAAAGCAGTAGGGTTCTTCCCACACCCCTGGGCAGTGGGTGTAAAACAAAAAAAGAAAATGTTTAAAAGACTATTTTAGTTTGTGGATCCACAAGCCCCAGGCAGCCCAGGCTGCCATTAACAGTCTGGGTATGCTAGTGGTTGTAGAACTAGGCATCTCTTTTTGTTTTTGTTTTTTAAATTGCCTAACTTTTTTTTTTTCATGCATTGCCGTCTTAAATCTAGTGACTTATTTTTTGACTGTCGACTTTAGAACCCTGTCCACATTTTCCATGTCAACATTTTAATTGTGTCAACCTTATGACATGTAGGCCTGATACATCAACACGTATATGTATATGCACACATATATAAAAGGTAAAGTTGGCTCTTTGCAGTACCTATAAATATTTTTTGGCTCTTGGTTCCTGAGTGGTTGACCACCTCTGTCTAGAGCCTAAAATGGCTTATAGTAGAAGATAATTGTTTATAATGATTTAGAGAACAGTGTTACCTATCTTAACTTTTGTTATGGAAACTTTTACATACTATATCTTTGTGACTGTGTAATGATGGGCATCTACAATTCACCATTAGTTTATTTTTTAATATGACTCTGAAGTGGATCCACATATGTTTGGTTCTGGCACTTTGTGTTCATCGCAAATGACCTCCGCCAAAACCGGTCCTTTCCTCAGTGTGAAGTTTAGTGCCCCATCGGAAACATAAGAATATAATGTGCTTCAATTAGAGTCAGGAGAAATCTACCTTGACTAGCCATGAGGCAAAGGAAGGGTTGTAAATTCAAATTCAGAGTTGAGCTAGGACGTTTCCTTCTCACACCCTAAATCTGTCCACACATTTTAAACCCCCCCCCCCCCAATAGCAGGACATGGTGTTATCAAAATTCCTTCCTCAGTGTTCACTCTGTGGACATCATTTATGAAGTGAACCGTATGGGCGGCTCCCAGCGCATTTAATGGTACACAAGTAGAGGTACCAAAGATCCCCAGTTTCCGTCATCAATTTGAACGGTTAGTCCCCATTTTCCTGGAAATGTCTGTGGATTTGCAGGGGCTCTTTTGTTCATGATGAACTGCCCCAGCGAGAGTCGTGCTAAGGCAACTTAACATGGCCGCCAAAAGGGCCCTGACTGGCCGGACCTATTGGAAGCTGCACACTTCATGCTGGCGGCTTCCTACGGACTGTACAATGACACACCCCTCGGTAGCGTGTTCATCATGGAACAGGTGTCGTGACTGATTTCTTTTGTAGTATTTGCACTGTATTTTAAATAGAAGGGTTGCAAATATAATCGTCAATAACCTCTTACAATGTAGGTTTGGTATTCTGCTAATATATGGAACATTGATCGCATCAGCATTAGTCCAGGCAATTATAGTTACATTAGCAATGCTACTTACTTAGCTAAGTATTAAATAATAAAAAAGAGAGAGGACAGAAAGAAGCTGCCCTAATAGCACTCAGACTGGCCACGTCCATAGCACACTATTGATTGTGGGATTTCATTTTAAAAACCTCATCACTTTGATCACCTACCACCTTAGGGCCATTAAATATAATAGTATAATAGCGTCATTTATGTATTACATAAATCATGAGACTGAGGGTAAGTCAGGACTGTCTATTACATGTCACATATGAACCTTTATTTTTACACAGCTTCAAGTACACCTAGAAACGCTCTTCTGTCGCTGTCGTTGTCTGCAGTAACACGGTCCGCATCTACCCTGCACTCTTTAAAATAAAAGAAATAATTAAAAAACAAGCAACATAGAAAATTTATATTCACTAAAAGGGTGAACAAGTGTTTGGGTGGTGTCAATGGACCTGATTCATCAAGGAGCGTAAATGCCTATTTTTTGCGTATATGCAAATTTGATCTGCGCATGCCCAGAACTGAACCATACGCAACTAAACGCAGCAACGTTCAATTCATCTACATTATTGTCTCTAGTGATTGAGACCCCAAGATCAGGGATGTGGGAGGACTTCCATTTAAATGGAAAGGCAGTCTTAAGACCAGCTATCATTTCCTCAGAAACAGATGCTTAAGTGCGGTCGATTTAGAGTAGTTAATTTTGAAATTAGACAAACTCTAAGAACTCTGGCTTGATTCATTAGGGTTCTTATCTGCCGTTTTTTGCTTATCTTAAGCAAATCCACTCTGTGCATGCTCAGAAAAGGGATATAAGAAGCAAAATCCACTGCGTAAGTGAAGAATTTCTTAAGTTAAGATGAAAATCCATCTTAACTTCACTCTTATCTCCCTGTTTCTTCTTAAAAATAAGCATCTTAACTTTTGCACAAAATAAGATCACTAATGAGTATGGCCCTCTGACATCAATCTAGGAAGAGTGGTGACTGGTTTAGTGACAATGGCCAGCAAGTCATCTGAAAACAGAGCAAGACGATACAACCTCATTTCCATCTGGAAGCCGGAGATGTTGGGGTTACACCGAATAGCTCTCGCCCGGGGCTCTATGCAAATGACAAAAATTAAGGGAGACAATGGGCAGCCCTGGCCGGTACTATTGGCAATAGAGTTCGGTTCTGACAGTGTGCCATAACTCTAATCTTTAAATCTCTAAACTGTCGTAGATTTATATAAGGATAAGATCCTGCGATAATCCTGTGCGTTTTTAAACAAACGCATGTTGCGCTCAGTATGCCTGCCTTGATGAATCAGGAGCTGATTTCTTTGTCTCCCTGAAGCAGCAAGCAAGTTTATTTCAGGTAGTGTTAGATACAATCTACTAGAGTGTGCATCTAACCAACAATTGTAGATAAGTAATTAGTTTAATCAGAATAAAAAGGTATTATGGGTCTTTTATATTGAAAGATGGGCACATCATTTAAGGCCCATTTTGCACCAAATCCGTTCTATTAAGGAACGCCTGTTAACCCTCACTGTTCTACCCTCTCCACAATAGACGTCATGCTGCTGAGGATATGGGTATGGAACCCTGTAAGGTGTCTTTTTTAAATGACCGTTTATATTTCTACATTTATTAACATTTAATCAGGTCATTCACTATGTGAAGGAAAGGGCAACATTTCACGCAAGACTTTCAGGTATGCCAGTGTGTGTGTGTGAAGACACTGAGCAGACACTGGCAGCCATCTGGCCCTTATATGGAAGTCCTGACACGCGTCTTACAACCCTGATCCCAAACGTCTCAATACACTAACCACACCAGTCTGCTTCTACCCAGCCGTAAATAGCATTGTCATAAATATAGGTGTAAAGTGCAGTAATCCAAATTTCCACAATGTAAAATATTAAACCGAATGCCCCTTGTCACGGTTAACCCATTATTAATAGAGATTGAGTAGATCATTTTGTGTGAATCTTTCATACTCACAAGTGTGTGTGTTTGTGAGCCTGTGATAGGGAAATCTGATTGCAAGCTCCGCAGGAACAAGGACTAATCTGTCTGTATAAAGTTCTCTGGCAGGAGTAGCCACGACAATGGGGAACTCCACATATCAGGGACCACGCAGAGCTTGGCACTATCCTGCTGCATCCCATGTCATGTTATCTCATTTATATTTTATTACTTGGCATTTTAGCAAAACCTTGTTATGTCTAGAGACATTTGTTCCGCTTCCTGAACTTATGTTCCAAAAATGAATTTCACCTGCAGAGAACACAGAATACATTAACCTCAGGAATGGAAGAGGCACTCCGCTAATAAGTGATTTTATAGAGGCTGTGTCCAATTGTTTTGTACTCTTCAGGGATAGCTGAAACCATTCCCTGGCTCATGTGTCAGGATGTTACAGGAGTTTGTGCTGTCTCGGGCCACTGTGACTGATGGTACACTAAATTATTGCACTAAATATACTCCCCAATTGTTTGACTTGGCAACAGCAATGTGTAGTAAGCTTGGTGTTATCTTAAAGAGCAAAAAAGCTACTATTAATATATATTAAAGACTGTGCATTACTTATCTCAATAATATAACTTCTGTTTACACTTAACTAAATGTATCCACCGTGTTTGTCTTTCACTCCTCTAGAGCAGGGTGTCTTGTGAGAAGGCAGGTGCTTCTCTTACAAAGCAGGCAGTGTTAGAGTGACAGCTTTGCAGACCTGCTGTGCGGAAATGCATGGTATGGATTGGTTGATTCTTTCACAGGAGTGTGGCAAATAATACTGTAGAAGGTATTTTACCTTCATGGTTCCTATGACATTTTGGAGTTCAGTCCGTCAGTCTGGAAATCTGGTCTGGTGCTGAATTAATAAAGGAAGTGTCGGAGCTACAGTTGCAGACACACTTCACAAATTAGAACATTTAAGAAAACCCCACTTTATTTTTGACTTTTGAGGTACGGGTGACATGTAAAGCCTTAGCATACCTGGCAGGAAAGCTAGGGCCCTCCTATTTCTTACAAAATAGATATACTGATTTTGGGAAGTTATTTTGTCCTAATTTCATGGTCCGTTACAGAAGCTTGAAGTTAGTGGAAACAGTCAAATACACAGAAACGGACCAACTTTTTCATATCCTCTAGCGCACTTATATAAAGATTAATGTGAGTATTCATGCCTGCCAAAATTCTGATTGGAAAATTGGGTCCAATGAGGTCACACCCCTGATTCCCCCAAATCTTGCCCTGATCTGTCCATACCATACCCATTCTGGGTGAGGTCACCCTCTTGCCTGATAGGCCACACCTTCTTTTGACAAATGAAAACGAGGACTGTACTGTGAAAATCAGGACAGCTGGGCAGGTATGAAAGGGATTGGGCTATATATATCCTAACTCTCTGCATGCGTTCAGATCAGGACAGAAAGAGGAGGGGGTATGGCCACAGCATGATGGGTGTGTGGCCACACCCCAGGGGCATACCTAACCTAGCAGTCTAAAATGCTAAGCTGTTCTTTACCCCCCTTCCCTCAAAACACCTGGTGTGTGCAGCGTCCGTTCACCTCCCAACTTTCTAACCTGCAGGAAAAAGTTGTCGTGATAGAGACGATGGGACAGAATCCTCATATTGGGGCTGTCCCACCTAAATTCGGGACTTTTTGGAGGTATGCAATTACAAAGGCAAAGCCAGGACAAGATAAGACAATATTGTGACTTTGGTGGCTGCACCCATGTTCATATGAGACTGCAACCACTGTCCAATAGGCCACATCTCTTTTGTGTCACAAAATCGGACTATTGGGAGGTGTGCTATTGACAATAGACAATAACATCACTGAGGATGTCACTGGATCCTAGTGTAGTGATAGGCTGCATTCTCAGTGATGTCTCTGGGTTCTAGTGTAGTGATAGGCTGCATTTTCTGTGATATCACTGGGTCCTAGAGAAGTGATAGGCTGCATTCTCAGTGATGTCACTGGGTTCTAGTGTAGTGATAGGCTGCATTCTCAGTGATGTCTCTGGGTTCTAGTGTAGTGATAGGCTGCATTTTCTGTGATATCACTGGGTCCTAGTGAAGTGATAGACTGCATTCCTGTGATGTCACTGGGTTCTAGTGAAGGGATAGGCTGCATTCTCAGTGATGTCTCTGGGTTCTAGTGTAGTGATAGGCTGCATTCTCTGTGATGTCAATGGGTCCTAGTGAAGTGATAGACTGCATTCCTGTGATGTCACTGGGTCCTAGTGAAGTGATAGACTGCATTCCTGTGATGTCACTGGGTTCTAGTGAAGGGATAGGCTGCATTCTCAGTGATGTCTCTGGGTTCTAGTGTAGTGATAGGTTGCATTCTCTGTGATGTCAATGGGTCCTAGTGAAGTGATATCCTGCATACTATGTGATGTCACTGGGTTCTAGTGAAGTGATAGGCTGCATTCTCTGGGATGTCACTGGGTCCTAGTGAAGTGATAGGCTGCATTCTCTGTGATGTCACTGGGTTCTAGTGAAGGGATAGGCTGCATTCTCTGTGATATCACTGGGTCCTAGTGAAGGGATAGGCTGCATTCTCTGTGATGTCACTGGGTTCTAGTGAAGTAATAGGCTGCATTCTCTGTGATGTCACTGGGTCCTAGTGAAGGGATAGGCTGCATTCTCTGTGATGTCACTGGGTTCTAGTGAAGTAATAGGCTGCATTCTCAGTGATGTCACTGGGTCCTAGTGAAGTGATAGGCTGCATTCTCTGTGATGTCACTGGGTCCTAGTGAAGGGATAGGCTGCATTCTCTGTGATGTCACTGGGTTCTAGTGAAGTAATAGGCTGCATTCTCAGTGATGTCACCTGGTCCTAGTGAAGTGATAGACTGCATTCCTGTGATGTCACTGGGTTCTAGTGAAGGGATAGGCTGCATTCTCAGTGATGTCACTGGGTCCTAGTGAAGGGATAGGCTGCATTCTCAGTGATGTCACTGGGTCCTAGTGAAGGGATAGGCTGCATTCTCTGTGATGTCACCTGGTCCTAGTGAAGGGATAGACTGCATTCTCTGTGATGTCACTGGGTCCTAGTGAAGTGATAGGCTGCATTCTCAGTGATGTCACTGGGTCCTAGTGAAGTGATAGGCTGCATTCTCAGTGATGTCACTGGGTCCTAGTGAAGGGATAGGCTGCATTCTCTGTGATGTCACTGGGTCCTAGTGAAGGGATAGGCTGCATTCTCTGTGATGTCAATGGGTCCTAGTGAAGTGATATCCTGCATACTATGTGATGTCACTGGGTTCTAGTGAAGTGATAGGCTGCATTCTCTGGGATGTCACTGGGTCCTAGTGAAGTGATAGGCTGCATTCTCTGTGATGTCACTGGGTTCTAGTGAAGGGATAGGCTGCATTCTCTGTGATATCACTGGGTCCTAGTGAAGGGATAGGCTGCATTCTCTGTGATGTCACTGGGTTCTAGTGAAGTAATAGGCTGCATTCTCTGTGATGTCACTGGGTCCTAGTGAAGGGATAGGCTGCATTCTCTGTGATGTCACTGGGTTCTAGTGAAGTAATAGGCTGCATTCTCAGTGATGTCACTGGGTCCTAGTGAAGTGATAGGCTGCATTCTCTGTGATGTCACTGGGTCCTAGTGAAGGGATAGGCTGCATTCTCTGTGATGTCACTGGGTTCTAGTGAAGTAATAGGCTGCATTCTCAGTGATGTCACCTGGTCCTAGTGAAGTGATAGACTGCATTCCTGTGATGTCACTGGGTTCTAGTGAAGGGATAGGCTGCATTCTCAGTGATGTCACTGGGTCCTAGTGAAGGGATAGGCTGCATTCTCAGTGATGTCACCTGGTCCTAGTGAAGTGATAGACTGCATTCCTGTGATGTCACTGGGTCCTAGTGAAGGGATAGACTGCATTCTCTGTGATGTCACTGGGTCCTAGTGAAGTGATAGGCTGCATTCTCTGTGATGTCAATGGGTCCTAGTGAAGTGATAGACTGCATTCCTGTAATGTCACTGGGTCCTAGTGAAGTGATAGACTGCATTCCTGTGATGTCACTGGGTTCTAGTGAAGGGATAGGCTGCATTCTCAGTGATGTCTCTGGGTTCTAGTGTAGTGATAGGCTGCATTCTCTGTGATGTCAATGGGTCCTAGTGAAGTGATATCCTGCATACTATGTGATGTCACTGGGTTCTAGTGAAGTGATAGGCTGCATTCTCTGGGATGTCACTGGGTCCTAGTGAAGTGATAGGCTGCATTCTCTGTGATGTCACTGGGTTCTAGTGAAGGGATAGGCTGCATTCTCTGTGATATCACTGGGTCCTAGTGAAGGGATAGGCTGCATTCTCTGTGATGTCACTGGGTTCTAGTGAAGTAATAGGCTGCATTCTCTGTGATGTCACTGGGTCCTAGTGAAGGGATAGGCTGCATTCTCTGTGATGTCACTGGGTTCTAGTGAAGTAATAGGCTGCATTCTCAGTGATGTCACTGGGTCCTAGTGAAGTGATAGGCTGCATTCTCTGTGATGTCACTGGGTCCTAGTGAAGGGATAGGCTGCATTCTCTGTGATGTCACTGGGTTCTAGTGAAGTAATAGGCTGCATTCTCAGTGATGTCACCTGGTCCTAGTGAAGTGATAGACTGCATTCTCTGTGATGTCACTGGGTTCTAGTGAAGGGATAGGCTGCATTCTCAGTGATGTCACTGGGTTCTAGTGAAGTAATAGGCTGCATTCTCAGTGATGTCACCTGGTCCTAGTGAAGTGATAGGCTGCATTCTCAGTGATGTCACCTGGTCCTAGTGAAGTGATAGGCTGCATTCTCTGTGATGTCACTGGGTCCTAGTGAAGTGATAGGCTGCATTCTCAGTGATGTCATTGGTTACAAATATAGGTTCAGTCCACAAACTTACTGCCTCCACTGTGTGTAGGTGACAGATATACTCTAAATTATTATTTCTAGCTGCTGACATTACCACATCGCCAGCAATAAGTAAAAACACAACAGTCTTGGTTAGCTGCTTTGCTTTGTTTGTTTTTTAGAACATGCCGACCTCTAGAGACTCATGGATATGATTAATATTCCCAACCTTGTGCCCTGCAAGCATCTCCATTAATTACCACACGCAGAGCAGAGATGTGGGGTAGTCACAATTACCATTTTCCAAAGAATTCTTTTTATAAACCCAACAGATTCTAAATGCCAAACAATTATTTTTCCCTGTGTCTTACCATTGTACTAGACTTTATGGCAAAGATTTGAATTGCAGATGCCTTGCCCTTTCAAAGGATTACGCCCCCTCAGTGGAGCGCAGCGGTCTACTCACTTGTAAGAAGTGGGTTAGGTGTGAAGGGAACATGGAGCATAAATTATACATGGGAAATCCATTTAGCTTCTCGTCCCTCTCAGGGAAATTGTGTGTGTGTGTGTGTGTGTGTGTGTGTGTGTGTGTGTGTGTGTTTACACTGTACTGCACCTAGATGGGAAATCCATTTAGCTCCTCTTCCCTCTCAGGGAAATTGTATGTGTGTGTGTGTGTGTGTTGTTACACTGTACTGCACCTAGATGACTTTTTACAGTCTTTAACCTGAGTGCTATACTAGCAGGAAAAGGCGTTATCTCCCTGATAACCAGTACTGGCAATCTAATCTACCACATTTATCAGTAGTCCAGAAAGCAGAGAAACATGATGTCTTTTTTAGGTGGCCAAATTAGATGACATCTGGCAATTTGGTACACAAGATCGTCAGCCTTGTTATTTTTTCCCACATTGTTAGGGCCTGTTTAGTATGTCCGGAAGATGAGTGCACACACTGGCCGTTAGTAGTTATCGCCCATTCAAATTTACCGTAATGCCCTAAATAATGATCTGATTTATATCGTATGATAAGAATTAGTAGGTACTTATAATTGATTTACATGCCGAGAGCAGATAGTGGTGTTTATGAACTGTAACACTGCTTTCACTGCTCTGATATAAATGGTGCATATGATACATACATGCTAACTCTCCCGGAATGTCTGGGAGACTCCCGAATTCTGGGTAGGTTTCTCGGAATCCCGGGAGGGCTGGCATTTCTCCCGCATCAGAGCTGGCATGGAGCATGTTGGCCCCGCCTCAGTGACGTAATTCCTGCTTTGGGTCTCTTTACCACTGTAAAAAGGCCCAAAAAGGAATTACATCATTAGGGGTGGGGCTAAAATGACGCGATTCACGAAGCCCCGCCCCATTTCGCCCACCCCCTACACCCCTCTTCAGTGATCTCCTGGAGGGAGCCAGCCAAAAGTAGGCAAGTATGATATAATATAGTCATACACGCCAACTTTGGAGATCTCCAAAGCAGCTGCATCCTGTGGGTGTGGTCACGCGGATCGCATCATCCTGGCCATGCCCCATGTTAGAGTATACCAATATTGACCAATTACAGCATGGGGTGGGGCCTGGATGCCACAATTAGCCCCGTCCCCATCCACTTCAGCAACGAACAGGGCAGGAAGCGGAAGGTTGTCCTGCTCTCCCGGGAGTCCGGGAGAGCTCCCAAAAATGTGGGAGTCTCAGGCGCGGGCTGGCAAATGTCAGCCTGGGGGGCGCACAGGCGGCCGCATCACATGACAGGCGATGCGGCCGTGTCATTGATGACGCGGCCGCATCGCCTGTCATGTGATGCGGCCGCCTGTGCTCTGTCGCGGCCGCATCGCTTGTTTTGTGATGCGGCCACAGGTAAATATTAAAGAAAACGTGCATTCACGGGGCGGCCCGAACAGGGGTCAGACAGAGTGGCCCGGGGGACCGATGCCCCCCTGCCCCCCGGCCCAGCCCGCCCCTGTCTCCCGGACATTCCTGGAGAGTAGGCAACTATCCTTGTTCACGGCTTGTGCTTCCACCCAAATCTTGACTTGTGGCTGCAGGGGGGATTGTCCGGGATCAAAAACACCAAGGACAGATTTGGGGAACTCCTTGCCCACCACAAACACTCAATGATAGATTGGTACAGAAGCGACCATGGCTTGTTTTTTCTGAACAATCGCAAAACATCATTATCTTTTGTGTATTAAACATTTTATCTTTTGTGTAAAAAAAGGACATATATATCTCATTAGAAAATAGTACTGTACATTAGCACATAAAGAATTCTGCACAATCTCGCAAAAACTTCACAAAAAAACAAGAAAAACTTTACTCATGGCAGAAAAACGTAATAAAAGCCTTATCGCATTGATAGAAAATATTGTATTGCTGCAGTCTACTAATAAAATATTGCTGGGGCAGACGAATGATGCTCCACTTCCCGCTGATTCTGGCTGGCAAAGGAGTCTAACCGCTTCGCCAGACAGTCCCGCGTCCATCTACGTGTCCGTGATTTGGATTTGCCAGTTTACACATGCGTTGTGGAACTGGGAGCCTGTACTTGGTCTTCCTGTTCCACTTTCTAAAGTAACTAAATAAAATAAAAATGTTTAAAAATATATAACATAGTTAAAAAAAAGGTATTCTTGAAATAAATTAAGCTTTTTGTTCCATGTTCTGTGCTATCACCATCTGGAGATATAAAGCACATTGACTTCTAGATGAAAGCAGTAAAGTCCTGAGAGAGGGGTCTCTCCTGTATCCCATAGAGCCCCTACTCAGGTCTAGCTGGGCCATTGTCAGACAAGTGTACAGGGCCCATTTCCCATAACCATGAAACCTGTTACATGCAGTTGTATATGTAGATACGGTATTGCTCTGTGAGTGCACATGGGGCCACTGAAAACTACAGGTCCCAGTGATCAAGGAGGTGGCGGTGGGCAAGGAAGGATCTGAAGAGAGTTTGGGCGTGGGCAGAGGAAGACAAGCAGAGGAACAGATAAGTGCATATAGGGATTGTGTTGACTATTAGGGTGAAGAGCAGTTATCAGGATAGTGGGGAGTAGCCCTGAAGATAAGGAGGGCAGATATATTGGAAGAAAAAAGCTTTTAAATGACAATGATAGTTTGACTTTAATTCTGCTGTTGAATTTGTGACACTACAGCTCCCAACAAACTGTCATACAACTGTATGCAGGGGTATAGGTAGGAATGGAGATTTTCATGGGGGGGAGGCAAAAGGTCAAGGACTACTGTAGGGTTTGGAGACCCTTTTTCTCGCGCTTGGTATCTTGTTTTACAACAGTTGTAACAGTGACTGTAGCTATACAAAGACTCCCAATCGTTTGTTCATTTTTGTCAGTGTTTCAGGGGTTGGCCAACCCCAGTTTCATTGTTTATTTTACTATAAAATGTACTTATACAATATTAAATAAATATTATTATTAATATTATTTACCAAGTAGTGCAATAGCTGTTAGAAAGATAGATAAATTCAGTTCTTCATCTTAAAAATTTACATTTTTCATAGTTCTTAACCTAGTTTTTATTCAGATTTCTTTGACAGCCTAATATATAGTCACTGCGTCACTGGTTATGGTCTGTGCTATAAATTCAGATTGTTTGTTACTGGTATTATTACCGCATGAAATGTAAAGTGGTTTATATAAATACAGGTTATTTATGAATTGTTTATGAAAGGAACACTTAAGAGGTTTTTAAAATAAACAAATCAATCAATCTGTATCTAATCTATACTAAGGCAATCTATATTAAAGAACATTTGGCAGTTATACTAAGACAGTCTATAATCAAAAAAAGTTTTGCAAGCTTAGAACAGATACCAGGACTGCAGAAAGTAGCATGAAGGCTTTTATGTAGAAGTTCATGTGGGGGCTAAACACAGTTTTTGCCCACCCAGCAGAAATCATGGGGTTCCTACACCCCTTCTGTATTTATTAGCTGTTGTCCATTCTAGGTGTAATTACTACCCGTGGAGAGCGGACCTTTTGTTAGTTTAAATCCACTGTACAGTTCCTGAAGACTGGCATAAGGTCAGCTCATTTCCCAGTCACAAGCACCTGCTGTCAGCAGGATTAGTCGTGGGTTCAAGGTTAATTATTTGGGATCTACAGTCATCAGTGAAAAAATGGGGTTTGTTTTGGTTTATATAATATAAAAAGCAACATTATGTATTATTATATATAGGGTTTTTGTATATGATCCCTCGACTGTTGGACATTTGGACCCTGTCGTTTATCATAGATGTGATTTCCCCAGGCCTGCAAAAAATAAACCTTCCACTAGCAATTAAAACTTTAACCCCGGTTTCACAAGCGCTTTTTCACAAATAGACTTTGTGAATTTCATGTTTATACCTCCAAACTGAACGCAAAAAGTTAGTGTTAATTCTATGTTTTTTTTCTAAAAACTGATCTACTTAATGCATACCTCTCAACTGTCCTGATTTCAGCGGGACAATCCCGATATTAGGTCTCATGTTTGTCCCGTGGGTGGGAATGTTGGGGGAAGGGAGGTGTGTCATGAGCAGCCTAGCGCTTTACGTCTGGGGGCGTGGTCACATCCCCATCGCATCACGGACAGTCCCCCTTTCGCAACGTGGCCACACCCCCTGCCCAGCTGCCAGGAACAGCCCTGTTGGGTGCTATGCTTAATGCTATATCCCTGTATTTTGGCATAATTCTGAAAGGTGTTTTTATTCTGAGCTTCACAGAAAGACAAGATAATTCCGTTCACACTTCTCCATAAGATACCAAAATATTATTTTAGCTTTTAGTTTCACTTTAATATTGACTGAAATTGTTTTTTTTTATTGAACTTATTGAAAAATATGAATTTCTCATATGTCAGGGGCAAATTTGCCCTTTTAAAAGTGAGAGCAAATTTTGTGCACAGCAGAGCCAGCTGTCTGGGATATACAAGATAGGAAAGAACAGTGCTTAAGAGTTCGATGCATCAATATATAAAACTGACACAAGATGCCTAAAGAAGTAAATTATTATAAGGAAAAATAATAATAAACAACTGTAGAGGATTTATAGTAGTCATAAAGACAATTCTCATTTATTTAGCTTGACAGTCAAACTATTGAAAACAAAATATCTGCATAAACCCTTATAGTAGCTAAAACCAATCCATGTTGTGGTCATGACTCTCTTTGATACTGGTATAGGCACCCGATCTGATAGTGGTCACCTCATTAGGAATATCTATTATAATTTGAGTTGAGTCGCTTTCTCCGTCATCTGCTGCCCAATCAAGGCTGGTATACAACATAATCCAATCTCAATATCACGATTGATGGCGATAATGTGATTTTATAAGACTTCGGCGGATCCACCGATAGATAAAATCTTTAGCAAGGATGCTTTGCTGTCTTTTCCTGTCTCTGTAAGTTGTTTGAATACGTCCTCCTTCAGTACAAATGTCCACAATATCCTAACGTGTTTCATTGTAAGACAACTTGAGAGGAATCTGTTGTGTTGTGTCTTTCAGATCGAAGCTCTGTTACTAGAGATGCAGGACATGGAGACCGGCATTAAGATGCACACACAGAGGCTGATGATCACCACTATTCCTCATGCCATCACAGGTATCCTATCATTGCAGTCCTTTTTGGAACCAGTTAATGATTTTATTCATGCAGATCTTTACATCAGACTTGAAATAGGAACTTTGTGGGACAAAAGTGCAGGAGATTTGGGTCAGAAAGAAGAACATTTGGTAGATAGGTGTCTGAGCTGCAGTTATAGTTTCCTAATCTCTCTATATAACTTTTTTCAGGATTGTGAATAAAAAAATATTTTTGGAATAAATATCACTTAAGAAAGACTTAATTTTATGGGGGATATTCACCCCAGGCACAATTTTAACTCTTAACTTTCTAGCTGAACCTCGATTGCTTCCTTTCCTGGGATCCTCAGCATTAGTTTCGCCAGGAATGGCAAGTCGTGTATTTTCCAGGGATCTCTACATATCTAATTTTTAAAAGGGACAAAATGGTGTAACTGGATAGCAGGCAGGTGAGTCTTCCAATTCACAGACATAGGGAGATGTGGTCAGGGCCTGAGTAAAGGTTCAGGCCGCCCTAGGATAATACGCTCATAGCACCCCGTCGCTGTCCACGCCAACGGGGCGCTACTGAGGGTGATGATGCGAAGGGGGAGGGGGCTGTCATGCCAGAACCTGCCAGTCTTGTCTCGCCTACTCACTTCTGTTCAGGTGCCCGCCCAAGGATAACTTATTGTCTTCAGTCTTTACCATAGGATTATGTAAAGATTACAACCTTAACATTTTCTTTCATATTTTTACTTTGGGGAGCAACTATTCTCTTATATTTTAAAATGACTTTCAGAGTATAGATCTCCCTGTCATTCCCCTAAAATATTGCGCCCCCAAAAATCCCTGTGCCCTAGGCTGCAGCCTAGTCATTGGATATTCAGGCTCTTGGTGTTGTAGATTTGTTGCATTGATAGAGATTGATTGTTAGCCTAACTGGGACATGGAGTCTAATGGCTGACTGCATTTCACCAGGGACCCGGCAAGGCATCCACAGGTTGTAGCCCCATACTCACAACATAGCAGCAAACTTAGGATGGGTATGACTATGAAGGCAGTGGGTAATACAGGCCAAAGATTGGCACTGGCAGTAAAGGTTTAAAGTTAAACAAGCCAGAAATCAGGATCATAGATAGACCATACTTGCCAACTTGTTGGCTTTAGGGAGATCCCGGGGGAGATAGGCATGCGGGGGCAGGGCTTGATGAATTGCATCATTTTGGCCCCGCCCCCTAAACGATTGTGACAATTTTGGCAAATTACAAGATGGCGCGATATTTGCGTCATTAAGCCCCACCACTTATTAATTGCAGGGGCGAGAACCGGGAGGTTGCCCTGCTCTCCCGGGAGGTCTCCCTGAAATGCGGAAGTCTCCTGGACATTCCGGGAGAGTAGGCAACTATGCGTTAAAGCAGCTAATGAATCTCTAGAGAATTAAGTGTCTTTTACATTTCTGTCTCCATTACTGAAGTCATGTTGTCTTACCTGTCAGTCTTTGATTAAATCTTGGTCTCCATAAAAATGGCCACCTCCATAGGCATCAATACATGGACATAGGATACAATTTCTGAACTGTGTCATCATGCCACAGATGGCGAAGCCAACCACGTCTTGTACTGGCTCAGCATCAGGGAGAATACTAAACTCTTCAGGGAGTGAGGGAGATCACCCCTATTTCTGGGAGTCTCCCTGATATTCAGGGAGAGTTGGCAAGTATGAGATAGACAGGCATTATCCAAGACAGGCCAGGTTGGTGACAGAAAGTAACAGATGGCAGGCATTTCGAATGGCTTTTAGGATGGTCTTGAACGGTAGTCACAATACAAATCATTGGGACACACTACAAAATCTCAATATAACGCGATAGTGTGCACTGAGCTGACCCGTGAAACCCAGTGTCTACTGACATCAGCAAACACAACACATTGTGCAGCTAGACAAGAGAGGAGTGAAATCATGGGCACATAACTAGGCAAACATCAGGACTATGGGCAGCCCCATAAGCACTGCCGCCAAATGCGGGATGTTGCAGCAAGCTTTGACGGTTCAGAGGTTCCAAAGAGGGACCTAAATGATTCTGCTAGTCATGGGGTTAAACTTTAATGTCTTTGGTGTAGACTGAACGCAGCATGATGTATATTCATATTTATGAATGCATAGAACACATGCATAATTAAAGCACATGAAATGAGCTTTTGATTAATAATGCTGGTTGTTTTCATTATTTTCACTCTGAAGTTTGTTCTTCAGAAATACTTGGCTTAAAGAGGGCCTGTGATTTGTGTACTTATTGCGAAAATAAGTGATCTGCAGTGTAAAAAAGCAGAAAAGAAAACTTATGTTTTTGATTGATTTCTAAACTTGTAATCTCTCTTTGAACTTTCTCCACCCTCCACCCCTGGCCAGCCATGGACAGAGCCATGTTTGCTGTTGCAAGTCATGGGCAGGTATCTGGTATAGACATTCCGGTACCTGCCCAGGAGGAGGTCACGGAATACGGAATATCCATGTAAAGCAGGCTCCTCCTTAGCTAGACACTCCCCCGCACAACCTCCGACAAACTGTACATATCAGCTGACATCCCATCTGATCATACACATTTGTTTCGATTCTATAAAGGGCAGCTCACATTAAAAATATATTTCAAGATATGTTTTAAGTTAAATGTAATTTGTCTCCCATTATAAGATGCTAAATTTTGCACCCTTGCACTCAATGCCCATCTTGGCCTGCTAGTCAAGGTATAAAAAGACTCAAAACCATGTTCATGATATCACTTATCTGCCCTTGTGATGCAGGTATTGGTGCAGCTTTGTAATTGACCTTTTCTGGCTAGGGAATTATCAGAGACTGGACTATGTTCCCCGTAGACATAGCCATAGGCCACGTCAGGGCTCCTCATTTAATGTGACATTTGCGTTCACATCTATTTACCGAATAACACAGAAAGGCCACTGAATAGCTCTCCATAGACCATAAAAGCAACACTGACATTTGCTTGATATGTGATGTACCAAACGTCAGCAAGTTTAGAGGTTTATGTTTAAAGACAAATATGAAGGAAAAATGTCTAATTTCCACTCATTGCTGTCACTTTGCGCGGTCTTCTCCTGGAGGGAGCAGCCAAAGAGTCAAGGTGGAGCTGCAGTGCATATACATATTAATGAGATTAATCATTACCATGCTTGCAAATGAAATTAAGCATTACAATACAGCGTGTATATCTGTCACCTCCGCCGCCTCTGGCAAGGTCAGTTCTGCTCCATCCAAAAATTATGACTTATATTTATTTGATGGAGGGGAAAACTGCTTAATAAAACTTCACTTTATAGCAATGCAACATGTACTAATCAGGAAAATACCAAACATGTTTTGCCTTAATGCCTCATATACGACATTTCCGGGTTTAAATGCCCCTTATATTTGAGCCCAATGATGCAAGAGAGGTAGGTGGGAGAGAACGGGGTGCCCTTGTGGATGGCTCAATTGATTAATCAGTAGCTGAAAGTAGATTGCAAACTGGGCAGGCTGTGTTTAAGTGATGCAAACATGGATGGACAATTGAGACTGAGAGAATAGACTGAGGGTAGAATGACCTTGTGTGACCTTTCATTGATCAGTGAGTCTGTCAGAAGGAGCTGGAGCTACAAGACGTCTGTAAATAGATCAAATTAAAAGCTTATCTTTTCACTCACACCCAGCAATCTCTTCTTATATCTAGTCCTTGAGTGCAGATGGCTTTATCATCCGAGACCTTTGTCACCCTGTCTCCCCTCCCTTCCCCACAGGTGCCTTACCCAAATAATAACATAACCGGCCACTTCCACTTATGTTATATCAGTCTGTAGACAACGCTCTGACGTCCTCTTGATCTGTAATCCAACTGCACTAGTGACAACTACTCTACTTTACTGATATATTGCTGTGAAATATCCTAATTTGTCACAGAAGCTGTAGGACAGCCGCTGTCAGAGTTTAGAGCTTCACAACCCTGCACAATCTCAATAACTCCTTGTGATATTGTGGTGTTACTGCAGCGGCAGGAGGAAAACAGGAGTAGAACATTGTGTGTCATTGGGAGAAATCGTTTCTCTTGGAAAGCGTTCAACCGATTTCGTTAACAAGTACTGGTGGTTATTTATAACGAGGTAAAAAGTCGAAGTCCCTTTTATAGTACAAATCATACAATGAAAATGATTTAATAGGTTGAAGTGGGTTACAGCACCTGTTTTTCTGTGCACCAATTTTTATATATGCTCCCTAATTGTTCTGCAGCAGGCCTGGTCAACCTGTGGCGCTCCAGGTGTTGTGTAACTACAAGTCCCAGCATGCTTTGCCAGCAGATAGGTCGCCGATAGCTGGCAAGGTATGCTGGGATTTGTAGTTTCACAACACCAGTGTATATCTCAAACGTGGACACACTCTAATCTTTGCTATTCAGAATTCCTCAGCATGCTGTATTGCTACAGGCTAAGTAGGACTACAAGTTATATACTTTATTTCCTGTACAATTGAGATGGCATCTGCCGAACCTGGCAACTGCATTTAACACTAATTCCTTAATATCTGTTTATCCTGCAGGACATGATATCCTGGAATGGATTATACAGAGGCTGCAGTTTACAGATGAAGGTAGGTTGAATAAATAACTGCGCATTGAGGGTTAAAACCGGATCTTGAACCAAAGTTTGTTTTCTCCATACTGCACCAAGTCACTTTTTATCTAAAATATATCCTAGTTATACTGCAAATAGGGTTTATTTTTCTTTAGTTGCACAGCTAAATTTCTGCATAGATAAAACCACTTTCTGTATCTGTGCATATACTAGATAGATTAGATATCTTAGATAAGGTCAATTGGCATTATAGCCACAGGATCTCATTTATGAGCGCACTGGATGCACTGAGCAAATCACCTTGGTTTCACTTAGACCACTGTTGGCTAACCTGTGACATTCCAGGTGGTTGTGAAACTACAAGTCCCAGCATGCTTTGCCAGTATATAGCAGCTTATTGCTGGAAGGGTATGCTGGGACTTGTAGTTTCACAACACCTGGAGTGTCACAGGTTAGCCAACACTGACCTAGACGGTCCGCCATCTGCACACTACTCTCCGCAGAGACACCTCTGCAGGAAACTTTAGGACAAGACCGGACCTTTGCCAGAGTTGGTACAAAAATTGACTCCTTTTGCGCATTGGAAATAGCTGTGTGCTGCTCCACAGAGGACACCCTTAAAATTAGGCCTTTTTCCCCTCTATATCTCCTTTCAATAATCTTATTGCACAAAATGCAATCACATTTCTGCCGTGCTCCGCACAACAAGGCGCGACAGTATGCCAACCATGTACTTGGCGGAGAACACCCACCAATCGTCCTAGTGCACCACCTCTGCTATGCCACCCAGGGCTGTGACTGGGGCTGTGCAAGAAGGGCGACTGCACAGGGCGCAACGCTGAAAGGGGGCACAGTTTATGAATATTTTAGGTACAAATTTGGATAAAATTGGGACAAGAAGGAAATTTGCCGCCGCCCCTAGCCGTCAGACGCTAACATTTTAAGGTACGTCTCTGATGGCACCATCTTACTCCTTAAATTTATGGGTTTTCGTGAAAATCTAAAGGCAACAAGAGCCACGTTTTTTGGCAAACTCTTTTTTTTTTTCATGTCTCTTTGATATCGTGCACCTATTGTAAAGATGCTACATCAGTTCAGTGTGGAAAATACTCATGGTGTATCCTGCAGAGTGAGCTGTACAAAATGTGATAGTGAGTGATGGTGCTTTGTGATGTTCGCGGGTAGAAGTTACATAATTCCATCAATGTGTAGTTTATATATGAGGCAGAATGTGTGTGAAATGTTGGCACATATGTATATATATATATATATATATATATATATATATATATATATATGTATGCATGCAACGTTTGGCTTTTTTTTTTATCACGTTAGGCTACCGTTAACTTGATTTAAAAATATAATTAAGACATTACTAATATTGCAAATTACGATTACTGCTTGAAATGACTGATTTGTAATGTATTATTTACATATGATTGCAAAGCCCCATTTTTAGCAGGCATTACTCCAGTGTCCTATTTCTGGGTTCAGAAATGGGATAAACAAAACAGCCTCCTCAAGAAACAGGTCAGTCTATTGTTGTTTTGAGAACTGAAGGCTATTCTGTGTGTCAGATTGCCAAGATACTGAAGATTTCATACAAAGGTATTACTTGAGTACTTGAGTGAAAAGAGCAAACTAGACTTAACCAGGATGGAAACAGAAGCCAAAGGCCAGGTACACAACTGCACAAGACGGATAAGTACATTGGAGTCTGCAGTTTGAGAAACAGATGATTTACAGGTCATGAGTTGGTGGGTTCCTTAAATAGTACACACCAAATACCAGTGTCTTCTGGAACAGTAAAAAGATGACTCCGGAATGTTGGTCTTACAGGCAGAGTCGCAAAGAAAAAGCCATATTTGAAGCTGGCAAATAGGAAACAAAGGTTAAAATGGGCAAAAAAACACAAACATTGAAAGGTGGATGACTGGAAGAGAATATTGTGGATAGATTATTAGAAAAATCTGTAAATATTTTTGCCCAAGATTGTAGTGGGGTTCTATAGCATGGAGATGAGTCCTCAAAAGTCCAGCCTTATCAGTGGGTTGCTTTCTAGATCAGAATAAGGCAGTCAATGCTCCACAATGAGATTGTGCAGGTCCGTTGAGTTCTTCTTGGGAGGGAGAACTTAAGGCAATTGATGGTGGAGTGCGGTCTAGGCCGAAGTTTGCTTTGCAGGCTGCTGGTGGTGAGTAAGCCTGGATTTTGACCGGAGTATATCTGGAGGTAAGCTGGGGAGTCAGTTTGGTGCAGTTGGTCTGGATTCCGGAGGACTAATAGTGAGACACACTGGGTAATGGCTGGATGCGAGGTATGGTTCAGTGTAAAATTTAGTCGCCGGCTTCACATGCGGCCTAGATCACAAACTGTAGCTAAGGACTGGAATCGGTAATCGGACCAATGTTGGTGTCAAAATGAGCAGCGGGAACTATTGGAGACGATCATGGCATGGTGCGTTGCATTGCAGATGGGTAATCAGCGATCGGTGAGTACGTTCTGGGGAGCAAGCTTCGATATCAGGAAGGAGGAGAGAGGAGGAAGGAATAGTCTCACCTGCGTATGTCTGTACGTCAAACTGACTGTCTGCAACCTGACCTGAAACCCGCAGTAAATGGGATTTATTAATTGTACGGTGGACATGTTTCTATGTTTCTTTACATCTTCTTTATAAGAGTAAATGTGCATAACAGTGATTTCTTGTTGTCCCTCATTTATCCAGACCCTCAGTCATCCATAAACTTCAGTTTACATTATGGCCTCTCTCAGTAATGTTGCAGAACAAATATTGACACAAAAACACGTTCATTAAACGCAAATCGCTTAATATACATAAGAGTTTCATCTGTAACACATTTTTTCGGAGGTTCTTTTGTCTGCAGAGAACAGTTTAGCTTATTAGAAAAGGATCGGCGTTTACTTCGATAACACGAAAACCTCAGGGGGTTTTGATTGACGGCTGTTAAAACAAGGAAACCGCAGCATGAAAAACCAGCGTGCGCTCCGTAATTCTGCCAACTACAGCGTGCATGTTGCACAATGCTTTCTTATGGAGGCTGAATGCTTTACAATAAACAGAAACAGGATTTATAAATGTAGACCAGAAGGAAAGGGTATAGCATGGCCCTCAATTTATGAAATTTGGGGGACATATAACCATAGTCACAGCCTTGCTAAGGATGGATTTTGCTTCTGTACCTGGAAGAAGAGAGTATGTACAACGTTCAATTCCTGATCTGGTCTAATTAAAGATATTGATTAGTTATATCACTCAGCCAGAAGGTGACAATCACACCGCAGAAAGTTCATAGTGGAGCATACAATATTGCCTACTGAGTACAGTAACAAACACAGATCAATCGAAGACAATACAGTATCATTTTTATTAGCTTATATGTATGTAATCTTTGACATTGTAAAACATCAGTACATAATGTAATTTACCATCTGTAGAAAAATATCCGCAGAATTATTACAAGTTGTAGTATCAAAGCAGGCGTTTGTCGGAATAAAATTCATCACAGAGACAAAATGATTTGTTTCTGGTGATAAATATGCAGTAATTGGTTAACCTCACAGCTGCCTGTGTACCACCTTCATATTCGGAGACCTGTAGGTCAACCGCTTAACGTAACAGTGATTTAATTGGATGTGTTTTCCACACTAGAGAGTCCTTCTATGTCCTTTTACTGTACTTTCACTGTAAAGTTTCAGTCTGTGGTCGTCTCTACAGAATTAATTACCACAAAGCGCTGGAGGAAAGATTTGTGGCATGACATTACAACATCTCTGTTTGTGTAATCGGCAATTACGTCAGTCCTTTCCTTAACACAGTTGATCTGCCTCAATATATATATATATATATATCTATATCAATACATTTGGCTTAGTTATTGGTATATTGTGTGTAAAGTGTCACCCGCCAGCGTTCTTCTGGTGTTTGACGGTTATATCTTCTCCATCACAGAATGGCTGAAAGCTCACGTTTTGTATAAGAATGGTAATACGCAGATCGCTCCCTTATTACATATTTCTATTTATTAATGTGATTTTTGGTGCTCTTGCCTATCTGCCCTGTACATATAAAGTTTGCGGGATTGCGGATAAAGATGGAAGTGTGCAGTAATGTGCTGGGTGGATAAGTGAAGACGTCACAGCCCGGCCTATGGTTATTATGGTCATCTGGGTGTGTTTGTGGGGAGTGGGAGCAACTCTGTGGCTACCTGTTAAAGCAGGAACCCCTAAATCTGCAGACTCCTTACTTTGAAACTAATTTAAAGAATACCAGCCTGAACACAACATATAATCTATCTGTGTGAGGGAAGAGTAAGGTTCTGTGTCAGTGCGAGCTCGCATTCAGTAAACAATGCCTGGGTCTGCCGAGCTCCTTTCAACTCTATTTATAATATTTATATTTAGCCATAACATTCGTATTTCGATTGTAAGGACTTTAGGGCAATTCTCTCTCCATACAGTTATGATAGACTTCCATTAATACCTATATCATTATCTGCGCTCTGTTTTCTATGCACTTTTTCTGTAAGGTCCTTTATGGCTCATTTTTGCGAACCAGAAAACGTGTGGACACCTCTAGTTGTCGGAATAGTACGCCTCAACGGCAAATCAGTCTGTGCTTAGCTGTGAGGAGCCACTTGGGATGGAAAGAGTGAAACATAATTTCAAAGGCCAAACTAGGACCACCCCCTACCTTTATCATCACCATTTATTTATATAGCGCCACTAATTCCGCAGCGCTGTACAGAGAACTCACTCACATCAGTCCCTGCCCCATTAGAGCTTACAGTCTAAATTCCCTAACACACACAGACAGACCGAGAGAGACTAAGGGGGGGTATTCAATTGACCGTGAGTTGTTTTTTTTCCCCCCGCAGTGTTAAAAAAAAAAAAAAAAAAAACCACGCTGGTTTTTAACTGCTATAGAGACGGTCTTTAGTTAACGCAGCGTTAAAACTCGTGCAATTCAATTGAAAAAGAGATAACGCTGCACCTGCGCGTTAATCATTGGTGTTTGCGAGTTTTTAGGGGAGTGAAGGGGAGGGTTTAACGCGGTCATGTATATAAAAAAAAGGGAAATTCTGAAAGCGCATCTCCTTGCTTCACTTCATAATATATCCACCACTAGATGGCCTGCACGCATTGGTTCTGTTACACCAGTTGCCCATCATTTGCATTCTTTGGGAACGGCTTTATCAGATATTGAAATTCTAAATCTCGCGGCACAAACTCGATCAGAAATTCAGTCCATTAAGAAGTACTTGTAGAAATTTGATTATTTCTAATGTCATCTTTGTTAATAAAGCTACTTACAAAGATCGACTAAACTACCCTCCTTATTGAAGCGTGCAATGGTACATTGAACATTGAGCTGGACAACATCAAGGGATATATTTACTAAACTGCGAGTTTGCAAAAGTGGAGATGTTGCCTATAGCAACCAATCAGCTATTAGCTATATAAGTAAATGGTAATAATAATTATGACTGTTGACGCACCACCTCCCCTCAGATGCCACCTTGTCCTTTTAATCCTTGGCTTCCCTGTAAAATGACACAGTTGCACTGTAGAATTGAACTTTTGCACCTTTGTTATTGAGCTTTGGCACCAAATACATACTCTACAGCAGGCCTGTCCAACCTGCGGCCCTCCAGATGTTGTGAAACTACAAGTCCCAGCATGCCCTTCCAGCTATCAACTGGTTGTCTACCAGCAAAGCATGCTGGGGCTTGTAGTTTCACAACATCTGGAGGGCCGCAGGTTGGACAGGCCTGGTCTACAGTACTTCACCGGATTACCGCTGTGGTTCTCCACCCAGTTTTATTCCGCCATTTCCATAGCAGAGGTGGAGGCCAGATCTGACTGTGTGTCTGTCTTATTCTATGAGGTATATAAAATGTAAAATGTATTTATCTGTTGTGTTACAGCCCTTCTAATACCTGTACTCTGTTATTCATTCTCTACAGAGGGGCAGCACTTCTGTAATCTGATGGTGAAATGTGGGTACATCTATCCATTGCAGGAGCCCACTAACCTCATTTTGAAGCCGGACAACAGCCTGTACAGGTTCCAGGTGTGGGGATTATGCTGGGTTGTAATGATGGGGCAGGTTCCTGCTGTGGGGGTTAATGCTGTTGGGTACGGATGGAGCCAGGTGGCAGGTTACAGCTGGCGTATAAAGGTGGGGGTGCAGGTCCAAGGTGTTAGGGGATACCACTCTGGTATAAACATGGGGGTGCAGGTCCAAGGTGTTAGGGATACCACTGTGATATAAACATGGGGGTGCGGGTCCTAGGTGTTAGGGGATACCACTGTGATATAAACATGGGGGTGCGGGTCCTAGGTGTTAGGAGATACCACTCTGGTATAAACACAGGGGTGCGTGTCCTAGGTGTTGTGGGATACCACTGTGATATAAACATGG
The DNA here is from genome assembly GCF_038048845.1 of Mixophyes fleayi. NCBI lineage: Eukaryota > Metazoa > Chordata > Amphibia > Anura > Limnodynastidae > Mixophyes > Mixophyes fleayi. Next base: position 201,422,762 of record NC_134407.1, on the reverse strand, counting down.
GGGTGCGGGTCCTAGGTGTTAGGGATACCACTGTGATATAAACATGGGGGTGCAGGTCCAAGGTGTTAGGGATACCACTGTGATATAAACATGGGGGTGCGTGTCCTAGGTGTTGTGGGATACCACTGTGATATAAACATGGGGGTGCGGGTCCTAGGTGTTAGGAGATACCACTGTGGTATAAACATGGGGGTGCGGGTCCTAGGTGTTAGGGATACCACTGTGATATAAACATGGGGTGCGGGTCCTAGGTGTTGTGGGATACCACTGTGATATAAACATGGGGGTGCGGGTCCTAGGTGTTAGGAGATACCACTGTGGTATAAACAGGGGGGTGCGGGTCCTAGGTGTTAGGAGATACCACTGTGGTATAAACAGGGGGGATATGGGTTCTAGCTGTTGGGGGGGGGGGGGGTACTGCTGTGATGTAATGAGGGGGTGAAGGTTCCATGTGTTGGTAATACTATTTACGTGTAATGATGGACAAATGTTCCAGGTGTCAGGATACAGATTGGGTATAAAGATTGGGGTGCAGGTTCCAAGTGTGGGGAACACTACTGGGGTGTATTGATAGAGTGCAGATTATTTTATAAGAAAGCTGCAGTCAGGTACAGCTAGAGATGCTGTTGCCCCAGGGCACAATTACCTTCATTATTATTTCACATATAGCGGCACATAGTCCCATATTGTTTGTATAGCTACTATAATTGTAATATATCACACAGTCTATGCCAGTAATAATAATGCAGAATTTAACATTGAGTAATGGGAATTATTAGAGATTATTCTTCCCTCATATTTAAAAATAAAGTTGTTTTTTTCCCCCATTCTTTTAGACACCATATTTTTGGCCAACACAACAGTGGCCTGCGGAGGACACAGATTATGGTGAGTATTATGTCCTGTGCTGGGTGGGAGAAGACAGCTACTATATCAAGTGACAGAAGTGGGAGAGATTTTCTATTTACAGGGGGGGCAAATACCGTGGAGGGTTGTGGAGAGAATCTTTGTTTATTACAACAATATGTGACATTTATTGCGTCTCAGTGGCCCATACCAGCAGAGGATTCCCATGATTACTATGCAAGACATTGCTGTTTCTTCTGTGCTTGTTCCATGTGACACCAATAACTGCTCATTTTACCTTCTGGCCAAATAGCCGAGGTTTATATTGTTAACTGTCGCTACAATACATGCACCATCAAATTAATTGCAAGCTCTTCAGGTTACTAAGTAGCACATATGAAACCTGCACTGCAATCCTAACATGCAAAGTTTCTGTTCCTATTAATAAACATTCCCTGATGCAATAGGGTGACATATATGATATTGAAATATTGTTAGGTACTTTTGTGCAGAGAACATACCTAGTGGTAAGTGAGGGTGGCTTTATGAGGGGAGGGGGAGTGTAAATGAGGGATACCTGTGCTTATATCTTCCCACTGTTGTATTTGTCTATTACCTTACCTTTATTACTATCTCTCCCTTATGCCGGTGGCATCATATGCAAATGAGATGTTGGAGACAGAGTTAGCAAACATTCTAGCAGTGTGAAAACAGATGGCTTTTTATGCTGTATGTGAATGAGAGGGAGCAGACAGATTCAGTAGACATATACAATAAAAGGGAAAAAGGAGCGCTTGGTAAAACAATTGGGTGTATATTTACTAAACTGCGGGTTTGAAAAAGATGTTGCCTATAACAACCAATCAGATTCTTGCTGTCATTTTGTAGAGTGCAGTAAATAAATGACAGCTAGAATCTGATTGGTTGCTATAGGCAACATCTCAACTTTTTCAAACCCACAGTTTAGTAAATCTAGCCCTTAATTGTTATTTATTGAAAAAGTAAACACATAAAAAAATACGTAGTGAATATGGCCATATATACCCTCGGGTCAATTAGAATATAAAACAGTAATGAAAAAAACAAATAGCAAGTATCTCCCTAAAGGAGAATTTAGAGCTTAGATTTAGCGCTATGCAGATAACAAAGATTAAACATAGATATTTCTGATAGTGAATAAAATCAAAAATGTGTCAACATATAAAAGGTTGCAGGGTAATAAATTTTATCAATCTGCGAAAACTCCAACACGTAAAGAGGGGAGAGAATGGTAAATATCCCCCTCGTAGTGAATTCGATGTAATGTTGCCAGTCTTCAATAGATTATTAAGCACAGCTACGTGTGCAGCAAAAGGCTGTCAGTATGGTGTTCAGCACAACTTACTATACGGATATTACTGAATAGTTCCCTGTGCAAATAACCAAATATATGTTCCAGTGCTGTAAAGTCCCTTACAGAAGAGTCCAGCCTTGTCTTAATATCCAGCCTGTGGAGTCCACAAATATAGGGAACTGATTGGATATGTGTCCGGTCCGTAGTCCACAGTACTGTGAGCGCTAGTATAGGATGTTAACCCCGGGGTTCACAGATGCCAAATGAATTAGAGCATAAGCTCATATGGAACAGCTTGACGCGTTTCTCGGCACAAGTGCCGTTTCCTAAGAAGCAGATTCCAAGTCCAAACTAGAGTTGGTATTTATCACATAAGGCCGATATCGGATCATCCAATTAGCCCATTCATTCTCAAGCGGTCATGTGACCTTCAGAGTCTGCAGGTTTAATCATTAGACTTATTTATGGAAATCCTGCATCTTTATAAATAATGGTCTCTGTTCGGTATCCATAATCCCGTATAATATAGGCAAAAAGCCATTATAAAAATGAATAATCACGTAATCAGCAAATATAAACATGTTATGGAATTAAACATAATATTACTTCTAAAAGTTTTCAATAACCATCATTGGAAAATATTGACTCAAAATCCCTGTAGCTATCAATAAAATAATAATAATCATTATAAACCATGTAAATAATAATGTATATCGAAAGAAAACACTTAGACTAAAGTCTAATTCAACAAATATAAAATATTTTAATATACATTGGGCTCTGCAAACTTGGGAGTCTAATAAGGTCTCCCATCCTAATAAAGACCCAATGGAGCTCTGCTTAGCTTCCCAAATCAGACTGTTTAATATCAGTGTAACTAAACACAGATGTAATAAAAGCATATTCAAAAACATAACATAAATATCACTTCTGCTGATAACTTGTAACCAACAGAGATCATAGATAAGATCATGTAATCTAACGTCTAATTAAATAACAGCCTAAATAAGATAAATAGATGTCAATATGGCTCAGGTTCTCCAATCTTGGGATATTAATAAGACCTCACACCCTAATGTTAACCCGATAGGGCCCTACTTAACTTCCAAAATCAGACTGTTTATTCAAATCATATTCAATGCTCTACAATGATCCTATAAATATGTAATGATTTAATATTCTACTATATGTAAACAAACAATAAAATAGTACTCAGATACAAAAAAATCAATATAAACATACTAATATGTAGGTAAAGTATCCTAAACCAGTATAAAAGTTTAGACATACAAAAATATATGGATAACGATGCTCATGAACATGGTTCAAGGAATATAGTTGGAAAATTATCTAGAAGTTATTAAGTTTTATGCAATCATTTAAACCACATGGTGATAAGGGGCCTGATTCATTAAGGATCTTAAATGAAGAGGATTCTTATTTCAGTCTCCTGGACAAAACCATGTTACAATGCAAGGGGTGCAAATGAGTGTTCTGTTTTGCACACAAGTTAAATACTGACTGTTTTTTCATGTAGCACACACATATCAACTTTAAATTTCAGTGTACAAATAAGCTATCAAGTATTTGTGTGCTACATGAAAAAACAGTCAGTATTTAACTTGTGTGCAAAACAGAACACTCATTTGCACCCCTTGCATTGTAACATGGTTTTGCCCAGGAAACTGAAATAAGAATCCTCTTCATTTAAGATCCTTAATGAATCAGGCCCAAGGTATTTAACCTAAAAATCCAATAGGCTTCTCTGCTACATAATAGATTAAATCTATCACGTCCTCTATTTGCAATATCAATTTGTTCAATAGCTCTGACTAATAAGTCTGTTAGATTAGTACCTTGACATAAATTCACATGTGCTGATAGAGTATGAGTTCTTACATTCTTCAATATATTCCGTCGGTGTTCTAAGAAACGCACCCCCTAGGGACCTTATAGTGCGGCCAACATATTGCATTCCGCACTTGCAATTAATCATATAGATCACATATGTTGATTGACAGTCTAAAGTCTTCTCAATCGGAAAACTTTCACCTGATATAAAGGATTTCAATTCTGTAGTTTTGTGGTCTGCATATCTACATGAAATACATCTTCATTTACCACATCTAAAATAACCCTTACTTCTACTCAGCCATCTCTCAGCATGAGGACCCAGTTTCAGTAGACATTCTAGTGTGGGTTGGCGTGAAGATAAGAGCAGCACATTATCCTGATTGTTATCACATTACAGTAGTTGTTGTTTTGTTCTTTTCATTCACTGAAACGAATTTGATTAACTTTCATTCCAGCAATTTACCTTGCAAAGAAAAATATCCGTAAAAAGGGCATTCTGGAAGAGTATGAAAAGGTGAGAGGGCTGCATGACATTTTCAAACTCAGGCGCCTATTTAACATTGGTGTCTAGTGGGCGGCAGTAAGTATCACTTTGTATTACTGCATACCGTAGAGATCCAAAATGTACTGCTGCTTGTATTCACCATGTGCGGGGGTGAAACCAGGGGCAGGCTGGGCTGGAGGGCAGTGGGCATCTGCCCCACAGGCCGGTCCCATAGTGGGCTACCTTGGGCCGGTTCCTTTAAAATGTTCCTAATAGGCTGCTGAGTCGAGACTTGTACCCCGGGCTAAAATTCACCAGCCCTCCCCTGGGCGAAGCCCCCCTCCTAAGCGATACAAAAACTCCTCCACCAGCAGCCTAACGCTGCCGGTGAAAAGGGGAATTGACCCCTTGTGTGGCTATTGCACATTTACGACTAAGGTTGCGCATGTGCATAGTGCGCGTAGGGACCCAGGCGATGGATGCACAGTGTTTTCTCTGGCGGCGATGGAGACCTCCATTGAAAAGCCATCTTGAGATAGCGATGGGTTTTTAAGGCTTGCGGTTAAAACTGGCCAGATCGCAGTCCCCATAGAGGTTTATGGGGACTGCATTGGCCAACGTAATATAGGTGAAGGCAGCAGAATTCTCTGATTTTTCCTGCTTTAACCCTTAATAAAGTGAAAGAAACGCTGCAACGGCCATTCTCCAGAGCAAACAACTGCATTCTTTGGATTTTTGGCACTTCACAGCTTAATAAATCATACCTGCCTACTCTCCCAGAATTCCCGGGAGGCTCCCGAATTTCGGGGAGTCCTCACGGACTCCCAGAAGAGTAGGCAAAACTTCCGAAATTTGGCGAAATTCACAGCAGTGAGTGGCTGGGGCGGGGCTTAATCTCATCATTAAGCTCCGCCCCTCCATTCAATGCCATGAATTTCGGCTTCTCTATAGTCTAGCCCATGTCACATGACTTCTCTTAAAAGTGGGCATGTATGTAGTAAATAGTCCTCTCGGTATTTTTATTGTATGATTGTGTTATCACTCATATTGTGGCTTACTAGCTGAGGTTCAGCCTCTTACCCTGCAGTCAGTTTGTTCCTTAAATTGATTGCAATGTTTGGGGGTTGCACAGTCTCCTGGTCAGTGGGCTGGTATATGGTGGTTTGGTATACCTTCTGCTTCATTGTAAAATTATCAAATTTATTCACTTACATGTTCCATACCTTACACTTCTAAATTCCCACTTCTACCACTGCTGCTGGTGTTTCAAAGTTAGCATCGACTTTACTGGCAGGCTTGCTGTGACCTGTAGTTCAACAGCAGCTAGAGTGCCACAAGAAATAGCAGATTAATCCATGTACTTCACATACATGTCTATGTCTAAACCGCTCGGAAATGTAAATTTAAACAAACAGCAAGTCCCATTCTCCAAATGTGTTCATTTGTATGCATCAAGCCTCTTGCTACAAGTATTTTGCAATACACAGCAAAAACATCTCCCCAAGGTCATTGCAATATACAACACCCTTTGCCCTTTGTAAAGGTCATATTTGTACCAGTGAAGAAAGATGTGGGCATTATATTGTTGTTAGTTATATTTTTAGCAAAGGTTAATAAAAAAATGAAATAAAATAGAGAAATATCAGCAATAAGAGCAGACAAGAAATATCTATACTATGATGCTGAGGTTATAGTAAGGGGGGAAGTCAGTAAGTTGGACATAGTGTTGGTCCTTCTGGGGTAAATTTATCAAGCTGCAGGTTTGAAAAAGTGGAGATGTTATCTATGGCAACCAATCAGATTCTAGCTGTCATTTTGTAGAATGTACTAAATAAATGATAACCAGAATCTGATTGGTTTCTATAGGCAACATCTCCACTTTTTCAAACCTGCAGCTTGATAAATTTACCCCTTGCAGTGTAATCACACGAGCGTAGTTTTGCAATTCACTAAGCCAATGTTTCCAAGTACCAGAGCATTTAATAGGGGAAGATCTGGGACCCTTTACAACGCTAAAATCCTGAGCACACTGAACTCCCTTATGATAATCTGCCACTGGCCATAGATAACCTCAGCCTGCTGTAAATGGTAGCTGCTAATCAATCAAAATATTTATCTGCAGAATCATTGTAGTCTCCCTGGATACTTTGTAGTTTATTCTAATTTTCTTAAAAGCTCATTAGATTTTCCTTCCTCTTTTCCGTTCCAGGAAAACTACAGCAATTTGAATAAGAAAATTAACCACAAATGGGACTTTATCATCATGCAGGCGAAAGAGCAGTACAAGTAAGTGGGCTTCTGGCTGGGTGGAGCTGGGTGCTTACTTAACCCCTTTATTCCAGTCTCATTCTGTACAGAATCTTATGATTCACAAATCAAACATTCTTGTAATAGAATGATGTTAGAACATGCTAGTGTCATACGGGGGTTGTTATTTTTCTATTTTTTTGTTGGGTGCTTTCCAATTGAAATGGGATTTGCCTACATGGTGTCAAATAGGGAGAATTCCTACTCTGACAGCTTTTAAAGCGCTGCATGAACAGGAATGAGGCGAGCAGGAAAACAGCTGAAGCAAATAAGTGCTTCATAAAAGTCAATGTTATTTGTCTTGTACGTTTGTCATGAACAATTGAGCTGCCCCCCATAGCTCCCAACTGTCACGTTTGTCCCAACTCCTGGGATGTTGGGATTTTTGTCTCCTCTCACCCTGGTGAGCGGGGACATTATCATGATGTCAGGTGCACGCGGCAATTGAAAGCTATTTTAAGGGAGAGGGTGTGTTCCACCATTAACCTAAATTTGTCTCGATTACCTCCAGGACTATGTTGGGGGTTATGCACTTCTCAGAAACTGCTCAGTGATTATAGAAAGCTATTCAGGCTTTTTTTCCCCCCTGTTTTTTTATCTACTGAGCAAGAACAGCTCATGTGACACCACCATAACTCTTTCAAAATACATCACCAGGTACAGTCACTACGCATATATCTCTTTCATATTAAGCTCAATTGACCTTGGTAACAGAGAGCACCAATGGAATGTTGTCAACACTCCAAACTCCTTTATAATTGGCAGTCTCTGGAAAATCTGAACTTTTGCTCAATATAATACATAATAATAATATGTAGATACAATATTTATATATCAGATTACCTCTGTTCTTTACCTCCTCAGCAAAATGGTCCTAAGAAGGCTGATTTGTAATCTGTTCTTCCCACTCTACAAATAGCACATAGTAGTTTCATATATTAGCTAGATTATTATCCCAATTATAAGTATACACTTAAACTTGAAATTTAACGTTAATCTTATTTTATTGCAGAGCGGGAAAGGAGCGTAAGAAATCCGACCGTGTAGTGTTGGACTGTCAGGAAAAGGCATATTGGCTGGTTCACCGACCCCCTGTGAGTAGACGAGTGTCAAACTTTCCTAAATGTTACCCATAAAATTTTCTTATTTATTCACCGATCTCACATACACCTCTCTCCACTATCCGGTCGTTTCAGTGAGATCGGATAATCAATCAGATAATCAATAATTCATTTTCTAAACTACACTAAATTATTAATAAAGCTAAATGGTTGCTATGGGTTACAGCACCTTTTCTCCCAGTGCACCAGTTTAGATAAATGTCCCTACAATAACGGATCTTTGTAGCATGCCTTTATTTATCAGGACTGCAAGCTCCCTACTTAATCAGCGGAAAGATCCCTACAGCACACACGGGTTCTGTCCGAAAGTATAGGTAACGTGTTAAGAACTACACATAGACGTACAAGGAAAATAAGTTGGATACGTGCAATGTTCTCCAGTCCAATTACTTAAGTATAGTCCAGACACTTTGCTACATTGATACAGGTCATCAGTATTAATCTCCCCTGCAGCAGGTTTGTGTTTTTCTTTATTCTGTGTTAATAACTCTGCTTAAAAGAAAATTATATTAGTTTATAATGTACCACTGTCAAACTAGAAGCTATGCTATGTTGTCTGTGCTGTCACAACGCATAATTCCCCAGACCCTCTAAAGTGTGTTAAACAGGAACCTTCAGTTACTTAACTAAGTCAGAGATGTTAAAAAGCTTAGGAAAATACTGCTCTATGCAAATTAGCCATCCTGAGTAACGTCTCTTGCTTATACCTTAAGTAACGTTTAACAAGCTCCGCGCGTGCACAGAGCTGATTATTTCATTAGCGCTCTGACGTTACTTAAATAATCTTTAAGTAATGACATTGTGTTATTTAAAGAGACAATCAGCTCTGTCTCTTCGTTGCTATGTGATAGGGCTCTACGAGTAGGGCTGTGATATCCCGGTGCACCAGAGAGCTCAATAGCTAGCTGCCGTGACCGCCAACATCACTTGCCCTTTCTGCATTTCCCAGAATGCCTTGTGTCTGACATGCTGGAGCGGAACTTCAGTTCCTCTGTGAGCACTGTGTTGACAGTCCTGCTCTGCTGCGCTGGGGGGGGATGAACAGGTTAAAATGTGGAAGAGGGTAATGAGAGAGGCAGAAGGATGCAATAGCTTAAAATAGTGAAAGAATGATAATAGAGAATGATAATGATAGAGGGAGAATGATAATAATGAGGAGACGCTGATGGGAAGGAAAGGGGCCGACTTCTTCACTGTCTCTTTGAGAGCAGGCCTGGCCATCCCTTGGCTCTTCGTGTGTTGTGAAACTACCAACCCCAGCATGCTTTGCCAGCAGATAGCCAGCTGATAGCTGGCAGGGCATGCTGGGACTTGTAGTTTCACAACACCTGGAGAGCCCCCGGGTAGGCCAGGACTGATTTTCAAGGTGAGAATGTCAAGGAAATATCCAATTTCTATTTGGAAACAAAGATGACAAAGTTTTTCCACCTTCTTGGTTTGTACATGGCATCCTACATACATTACTTCATTATACTGGGGTCCTATGTTTTTCACAAAGGCCATTACATCATTCAGGTACAGTTGTTTAGTTTGTTGCTGTTGGATGCCCAGATCAGCTGTTCTGTGTGCATTGAAAACAGCTGTGTTCTCAAACCAGTTCCATGCGATATTAAAGATCAACAAAATAAACAAGGCTGGATGGGTAGATACAGTAGGTTAAATCATCAGCAGGGCATATTGCGATCCATACATTAATGTTGTCGGAAGATGTCAAAGCACTTAAAATGCATTTTCCCTTGAGATATATATCATTAGCACACATTAACCCTGTCCTTCTGTTTATATCAGCCGGGAATGCTGGATGTGTTGGACTATGGAATGGACAGAGCCAGTGACCCCAATGTTGTCAAGGTAAACAGGTGAGGCTGCGATAAACTCTATAGGTTATGTAAGAGACACGCTGAATGTGATAACTGTCGTCCTGGGTTCCACATCGCCCAGAATCCAGAAATAAAGCATTATTTGAGTAAATCTATAATGCAGTCAATGTCAGTGATATAGGGCTGACACAGGGCTAGATTTACTAAGCTGCGGGTTTGAAAAAGTGGGGATGTTGCCTACCAATCAGATTCTAGCTGTCATTTTGTAGAATGTACTAAATAAATGAAAGCTAGAATCTGATTGGTTGCTATAGACAACATCCCTACTTTTTCAAACCCGCAGCTTAGTAAATCTAGCCCACAACCTCTCTGGTCTCACCCCCACTTCAGAAAGTCGCTCACAAATGATGCATATTTGGAATATTTGGAGTATATTTTTGTACACCAATGTCTGGCGAGGGCCGGCTTTGTTCTCCTTCACGGACGCTGAATTACAATGCAGTGCTCTGCCACTATCATAGAGACGATGACAGCGTTCAGATAGAAGACGGTGAATCACTGATAAACCTCCCCTGGAGGCCCTTGAACATATCGGAGATCATAGATTACTGGGGTCTGCGGGGATTGGTAACCATGGAAACGCAATGTGAGAAATAAGACGGGTTAGAGTGTTTTCTGCTGTTTAGCCAATAACATGACGGACCAGCTGTATTTCTCTATCCAGCATGGCTTGTAAAAGGTTAAAGAACAAGCGCTAAGAGGTTGAGGGATACAAGGAGCGGGTGAAATAGTTGCCTCAATACTAACAGGCAAGGCCGCCAAGAGAAATTTTGGGCCCCTGTACAACAGCTTTTTGGGGCCCATTCTATAGCCACTGAGTGGAGGGGCGTGGCTACACCAGGTTAGTGGCTCCTCCCACTACACAGGCAGTCCAGGAGCCCGGCACTTTGTACCTGCGCCCCCTCTCTCGGCGCCCTGCTAACAGGCCTCGAATCACATGTATGGGAAAATATATGACAGCCATCCTATCTGGGATGTTTACTCCTCACTTATAACACAAGTCTTATTTTCATCGGCCAGGTTGATAAACTACTGGCCAGATGACTGCCCCAATTACATGGTGGCGTTCAGTGAAATTGGGGGAATCTGTAAATGTTCTTAACAATGTAAAATATAAATTCTTATACCATATTCTGTTAGAAAGTCTTTGTTCAGCATGTAAATCATTTTATCCCACACTTCCTTAAAAAAATAAAAAATGGTTATTCTCTGTTCTCTTCAGGCCGTATAGATTCCTAGGGGGTATATTTACTAAACTGCGGGTTTGAAAAAGTGGAGATGTTGCCTATAGCAACCAATCAGATTCTAGCTGTCATTTATTTAGTACATTCTACAAAATGACAGCAAGAATCTGATTGGTTGCTGTAGGCAACATCTCCTCTTTTTCAAACCCGCAGTTTAGTAAATATGCTCCCTAGTCTAATAATAAAATGCCCCTTGCTCATACCTCAATTATGTGATATAAAACTAAAGACAGTGCTGCCCAAAACACAAGGATTTAACACACATACTTGTAATAAATATATTAGGAGGAAAAATAAATAGAAACAAAGAGAATGGACAAAACAATGACACGGCATGACAGCGATAGTAGTAAAACTCACATTACCCTATATGTACACAATATAATAGTGTAATCACGTGTCATATGCACAAGAGAAGAATAGTACTTGAACAGTCATTAATAAAAGTCACATGTTCCATGTAAAATATAATTACATACAAACACCTCCCTATCCGTTGTTTCCCCTTCAAAAATCCAACTTAAATTTTCTTTCCTGCGGTGGTCCAAATGGAAAGTAATGCAAATAGATGGCTACGACTTGATATAATATAGACGTTACACTATTGAATTAATTCCTAAAGCGGCTAGATAATGCTCCTTCTGAGAGGCACATTTGGGGACGCATCATCTAATTGTGTTGTACTTGTGTGAACATGCCCTTCCCGTAGTCCAAGTACGCTCGCCCATCCCCATTAGTCCTTTCCAGTCGTAAGGGGATACAAAACTCCAGATACAGATGCAATTTTGGTGCACATGCTTAGTACGGAAACTTGTAGGAAAGTAGAACATTTAAGGAATCCTTCCACCCAGTAGGGTTATGTGCGCGCATGGAAACTACATTAACGTCTATATTACGTATATTCTAGAATTGACGTTTTGTTGTGGCGTTAACTAAATCAGGCCTGTTTTATACTCATTAAAATAAGAGGAGTTTGAAGTGGAGGAAAAACCGTATGGAGTACAAAGAAGGACAATCCTGAAGACACCTTCATGATACCACCAGAATAGTAGAGTAAAGTATATATACCAGACTGTCGCGGGAATTGAGGAGAATCACTCAGACATATGACCCGCTCACAGCAATATTTTGGGGACCAATCTCCCAGCAGAGAAGATTGCGTGTTAGGCTTACACAACACATGGAGAGCCACAGGTTGTCCAGTACTGCTGTAGTGTGTGTGAGCCATGTCCTTAACACGTGTCACATCCATTGCATGTACTGTGAACAACTACCAGGGGGTAAATGTATCAAGCTGAGAGTTTTCCGGCGGGTTTGAAAAACCAATCAGATTCTGGCTATCATTTATTTAGTACATTCTACAAAATGATAACTAGAATCTGATTAGTTGCTATAGGCAACATCTCCACTTTTCAAACCCGCAGGAAAACTCTCAGCTTGATACATTTACCCCTAGATGTTGATATGTAATAACTGAAAGGTTGCCGGCAGCCTGCCTTTGTCGTACAGGGAGCTGTCTGGGATTCCTACAACAGCTGCTTTCTATACAATATCACACTTTGGGGCTGATGAAGTATTTGCTGTTTGCTAAGCTGAAGTATTTACTTTCATTTTTATGCTGACTTTCCCCCCCCCCCCCCCCTCCTCTCTTGTCCGTTGTCTCCACAGAATCAGCTTTGAACATTATCTCTGGCAATCTGGTGTTGAGAGTGCTGTCTGGGAGTGAAAGGAGAGGCTGCTTGTCAGATGATAACACAATCTCTTCGTTTCTCCAGCAATTAGGACCAGAGAGATACTTAGCTTTTTATGTCTATGCTGCGAATAGCTCCAGTGAGCTGAGATCTCTCACTATTAACAAAATATGTATCTGCTTAACACTCTCTATGCATTAACGGCATTACAAAACAGACTACTTTGTGGGCCTCTAGGGAGGCTGAGTACCAGGGTAGATCTTCTAAGAATGTTTCTGGGAAACCTCTTCACAGGAACTGTTCACTACATTCCGCAAGTGCATTTGTTTATTCTGTGCTCACGTATAGATCGGTTCAATATTCCTTTTCCAATAACGATATATAATTATGTATGTAGAATACATGCACTAAAATAAATCTATACTGAGGAAAACACACCTAAATGCCATATATACATAACAACAACACTGTATGTATAAATTCTGCCCTAACATAGACTACAAACTGCAATATTTGAAAAAGCTCAGGTCAAGGGATAAGGGTTAACACACTTCCTTTTTAAGTCTGAATTTCAACTTTCAGCCATCAGCCTTTTCTGATTTAGTGGACTTCCCCAATAGGTATGGTACGGGGTCCCTCTCCTTCTGTGCCAGAGAGAACCCTAATCTCCAGTCATCTACACTGCAGGACCTAAGATGCACAGAGGGCCTGGGCTCACATAGCCACTGCATCACCTTATTAGTACATCAGTTGACCACACTGTTGCAGAATTCCATGCATGCCGTGGAGGCCTGTAAGCTTTATTAGTTTCTTGTGCATAAAAGGAATGGATACACCCATAATGGTATTCGGAGGCTCGAAAAATATCTACTCAATGCAAATTCTTTTTTGCTTTCATCCCTGATTTTCCACATCCTAATACTTTATGTATTTATCAATACAACCTCCCCCTCTCCCCAATTCCCATTTCTTAGCCATATTTGATTTTATGTAATCTCTCCTTTTCCATAACTCTTTACCACACTATGAACTTGAGCAGCGGTGCTTGTTCCCAGATTGGGGGGTATATTTACTAACCTGCGGGTTCGAAAAAAGTGAAGATGTTGCCTATAGCAACCAATCAGATTCTAGTTATCATTTATTTAGTACAGTCTACAAAATGACAGCTAGAATCTGATTGGTTGCTATAGACAACAACTCCATTTTTTTTCAATCCCGCAGTTTAGTAAATATACCCCTGGGTGTTCATGACTAACGAGTGTGATGAGGCAGTGGTTGGTTGGACAGTGACAGATCTGTCAGGCAACGTGTTTACAGCCGGGACACATTATGCTGTTTGAACATTATTGAGTGAATCAGCTCTTGCTGAGAGATCTGTATGTCAGAGCCACACATTTTATTTATGTATGCACAGATCTTTAATGTTTGCCTCTCGTTTCACTTATATAACCATACCTTGCTGCAGTAATTTATTTATAAAGATAAAAACATGTTATTGTACAATTGTAATACTATAAACACAGACACACTTAGTATCACAGTATTCTGTGAAATCAGACCCATGAGTTCTATAGAAAGTCACCCTCTTTAGAATGCTGCTTTAGAATGTCTCTTTAGAATGCTGCTTTAGAATGTCTCTTTAGAATGCCACCCATGTTGTAACAAAAGGAGCATTGAATTTGGATTCTGGAAGGTGCGCCCACTATGAAAGCCTCTTACCTCCATCATAACATTCTGGTCTCACACTTTCTACTTTACTTTTTGTAGCAATTTGACCTAATTATTTTTTGGTACCAATTGCATTTTATGGAACAATTAAGGTTGCCAGGGGTGCACTTAATGTAACTGTATTGCAATCTGACCCGATCTCAAGGCACCATGTATACTTCAGTGTGTCTAGTTCTAAATGACTGCACTGAAAATCTTCCGTGAGTGGTTTTGCATAATATGAAGAGCGACAAAAGAAAATGCAATTACAATAGCAAAAGGCAGAATATTTATATCCCTGTCTTTTTTTTAGTATAGAATAAATTGGCCCTATAGAATCGATAGGCATCATTGTATAAATGCAGATAGTACAGCAGAAAAGGGTTGAGATCTGGAAACAGATGTGTTGTTATCTCTTGATCCTTTCCTCTGTAATATATTCCTGTTTCTCTGTGTTTTGCAGAAGAAGACGGTGGATTTTTACAGGAGAGAAGTAAGTAGTCCTTAGTTCCTGGAAAGGCTCAGCCCAGAAGCAGGGGCTGAAAATAGCTGTGATTTACACCTTGCTGTAGTGAATGATGTTTACTTTTCTCTCTATATATATCTCCAACCCGCAGATAGCTGCAGACACATTGCACAGAGCAGTGGTCGGATTGAGTCTAAATCATAATTAACTGTTTCAATCTCAGCTATGTTGGAGCGTACAATATATAAGTGTTGGCAAAAGTTGATAAAATCTACTGTACTCTGAAACCGCTGTAAAATGCCGCAGTTGCAGTGGAGACACCCAGAAAATAAAATGGACTTCACAAAAAAATCTCAAAAAGGGGCCACCAACAATTGCATAGCCTGATTAATGAAAGTAATCATAATTGCCTACTCTCCCGCAATTTCCGGGAGGCTGCCGAATTTCAGGGAGATCTTCCGGAAGAGTAGAGATCTTACTGAGTTTGGCGGAGGCGGGGCTTAATGATGGGATTTGCGATGCCGTGGATCGGCATTTCCATCCACTGTGGAAATAGCCTCGCTACATCTATTGTCCACTTTGATAGCATATATATATATATATATATATATATATATATATATATATATATATATATAAAGTGGTTCAGCGATTGCCGCAAGTAACCGTTGTGTAGATAATTGTTCTTGATTGCTTCCATGCAGTATTTGTCACTGGCCGTGATACTGAGTTGGACGTATGTTGGGTGTAATTTACAGGAAAAAAAAAAAATGTCCCTAAAAATAGCGTAATTATGTCCATATGCTGAATCGGAGGCATCTGAAGCTCTGCACCTGTAGCATATGCTCCAGTTTTATGTCAGGCGTACATACACCCACCTAAGCATACACACACCCAGGTCATAAGCAGAAGAAAAGTGTTTTGATAGCGAAAAACACATCCGCTTGACATAATCCAGCAGATATAATATTCCGCCTTGCGGACGAAAGTAGCAAGAAAATTATTTTTAAAATACGCTGTTTTCTATAACATGCACGGTCAATAAAGCACCTATCAGCTTCAGAGGTGAATTCTCAGTCAGCCAATAAGAAGCGGCTAGCTAGTGCTAGCGACCATCATCAATATTATCGCACATTTGCTCCAGCAACAGATATGGCTCCTGACAGATGTACATACATCTCCGTGATGGTCTGCATGAACACAGCCTTACTATACTCGGCCTACATTACACCAACCTTTCCTCACTCGTTCCGTCTGTCTAGTCATAATGAGGTGCAAGTGTCAGACGCACACAACTCTGGATGTGCGAATATATGTGCACTCTCCTTGTGGACACCTGCAGTGCAAATTTTGATTTTTAATTTCTGTTCCGCAAACGAGCGCACGCCCAACGTATCATCAGGCCCTTTATTTGAAGATTAGTTTGTGTGTCTGAGAGCACTAGATAAACACAACTTTTTATTTGGTTTGAAATCTGTTTCTAGTTAATTCCTTAGTGGTGTAAGCGTGTAACTGCTGATACTTGTGGGGTTGTGTAATAACTGGCTGTGCTTGGATAAGAAGATTGTACAGCACAGGGGTAAACTTACTAAAGATTTGAGACAAAGGAGACCTATTTAAATATTGCTGATTAGATCTTCTCACAGCATTGTGGATGGTGACCGAAGGATTTCTTTATACTGAGTGTCCTTCTCTGCAACACAGATCATGTACTATCAGCAGTCTCTAATGAGGTCTACAGTAAAGTCTTCTGTGTCTCTATCTGGGTAAGTCATTTTATTTGTGTGTGTAACTCTCCTTCCCTACTCCTGATATTGTGTACAACATGTCTGTTGTCTCTTACTGAAGTGTGTGACTATCCTACCCTCTCCCCGATATGTTGTCCAATGTGTCGGTTGTCTCTTGCTCCAGTGTGTGACTATCCTACCCTTTCCCCGATACGGTGTACAATGTGTCAGTTGTCTCTTGCTCCAGTGTGTGACTATCTTACCTTCTCCCAGATACGGTGTACAATGTGTCAGTTGTCTCTTGCTCCAGTGTGTGACTATCCTACCCTTTCCCCGATACGGTGTACAATGTGTCAGTTGTCTCTTGCTCCAGTGTGTGACTATCCTACCCTTTCCCCGATACGGTGTACAATGTGTCAGTTGTCTCTTGCTCCAGTGTGTGACTATCCTACCCTTTCCCCGATACGGTGTACAATGTGTCAGTTGTCTCTTGCTCCAGTGTGTGACTATCTTACCTTCTCCCAGATACGGTGTACAATGTGTCAGTTGTCTCTTGCTCCAGTGTGTGACTATCCTACCCTTTCCCCGATACGGTGTACAATGTGTCAGTTGTCTCTTGCTCCAGTGTGTGACTATCCTACCCATATTGTGTTCAACGTGTCACTTGTCAGATTACTCCTGTATCTGTATGTGACTTTCCTGCCCACTCCCCTATACCCTGTACTTCTATCTCTGCTTGTGAGTATTTTACCTTTTTCCTGATACAGTTTTCAATGTATCTGTTGTCTCTTCTTTTTCACCTGTGTTGATGCTATCCTGCACTCTCTCTGATACAGCCTCCGCTGGGAAATAACCGGTGGGTCATGACCGCATCAGTGAGGGCCATGGGTCCTGCTTTTAGGTGGGCTAGATCAAGCGTACATGACAAAGAGGAGAGTGGGGTTTCCCCAGTGCATGTAAGGTGAATATCGTGAGATTAGGTGGCGGAAGCAAGTAGGAAAGGAGTTGAGGGGGGGGTGAGCAACGCATGCCCAGCGGGGGCGGGCATATATTTAAAAACAGTAGTCTTGCTCATCTCCCCCTCTTTCCAGAAGGATGTGCAGAGGCAAGCCCACCCAGAAAGGGTTTAAAAAAAGGAGTAGAGGTAGGATGTAGTTTTCACTGTTTATCTTATATGTGATAATGTATCATTGTTTTCAAAATAAAATGTATATTTATATGGATCTGTTTATAAAAAAAAAAAATTAGATTATATGCTAATGAAAATAAAAATTTAAGAAATTGAAAAATATAAAGAGACGAGAAAGAATACATTGGCGATCTTTAAGAGGAAGATATTGTTGTCTTTGATGTTTATTGGCTTATTTGTTGTCCCTGGAGACAGTGGAAGTGGGACTGTTGTATTCTGAGTGGAACTCCAGAGAACGGAGGGGTTCACTGCACAGTTTTGGGGTTATTACACCAAGGTTTATGATTGTCTCCAGGGTGGAGCATTAGGTGGCCAGTTGATTGGGCACTGTGGACCCTTGGATTTTGTATTATCTGGCATGGTATATGTGGGGCAATTGTTTGCCCTGTACACCCCTCCCCTTAAGGTTTAAATTGAAAGAATAAAAATAGAAGACTGTGACCATATTCTCTCCACTGCTTGGTGTGGTGTCTATTATTGAGTGATTATTAATGGGTTGTGGAACATAGGGGCAGATAGTGTCCATGCCTAAGATCGTATGTACCATGTGTCTGTTGTCTCAATGTGTCTGAATGTGACTATCTTGCCCCCTCCCTGATACTGTGCCTGGTGTGTCAGCTGTTGTTACTTATATGTAATTATATGTGTTTGTGTATGACTGGTCTGCCATTTCCCGGATACTGCTTGTAATGTGTGTCAGTCATTTCTTACTCCCCTGTGTAACTATCCTGCCCGCTCTCTGATACAGAGTACAATGTGTCAGTTGTCTCTTACTCAACTGTGTAAGTATCCTGCCCGCTCTCTGATACAGAATACAATGTGTCAGTTGTCTCTTACTCCAGTGTGTAACTATCCTGCCCTCTCTCTGATACAGAATACAATGTGTCAGTTGTCTCTTACCCCAGTGTGTAACTATCCTGCCCTCTCTCTGATACAGAGTACAATGTGTCAGTTGTCTCTTACTCCAGTCTGTAACTATCCTGCCCGCTCTCTGATACAGAGTACAATGTGTCAGTTGTCTCTTACTCCCCTGTGTAACTATCCTGCCCGCTCTCTGATACAGAGTACAATGTGTCAGTTGTCTCTTACTCCCCTGTGTAACTATCCTGCCCGCTCTCTGATACAGAGTACAATGTGTCAGTTGTCTCTTACTCCCCTGTGTAACTATCCTGCCCGCTCTCTGATACAGAATACAATGTGTCAGTTGCCTATTACCCCAGTGTGTAACTATCATGCTCATTCTCTCTGATACGGAATACAATGTGTCAGTTGTCTCTTACTCCCCTGTGTAACTATCCTGCTCTCTCTCTCTGATACGGAGTACAATGTGTCAGTTGTCTCTTACTCCCCTGTGTAACTATCCTGCCCGCTCTCTGATACAGAGTACTATGTGTCAGTTGTCTCTTACTCCCCTGTGTAACTATCCTGCTCTCTCTCTCTGATACGGAGTACAATGTGTCAGTTGTCTCTTACTCCAGTCTGTAACTATCCTGCCCTCTCTCTGATACGGAATACAATGTGTCAGTTGTCTCTTACTCCAGTCTGTAACTATCCTGCCCTCTCTCTGATACGGAATACAATGTGTCAGTTGTCTCTTACTCCAGTGTGTAACTATCCTGCCCTCTCTCTGATACGGAGTACAATGTGTCAGTTGTCTCTTACCCCAGTGTGTAACTATCCTGCCCTCTCACTGATACTGAGTACAATGTGTCAGTTGTCTCTTACTCCACTGTGTAAGTATCCTGCCCTCTCTCTGGTACAGAATACAATGTGTCAGTTGCCTATTACCCCAGTGTGTAACTATCCTGCCCTCTCTCTGATACGGAATACAATGTGTCAGTTGTCTCTTACTCCAGTGTGTAACTATCCTGCCCTCTCTCTGATACGGAGTACAATGTGTCAGTTGTCTCTTACCCCAGTGTGTAACTATCCTGCCCTCTCACTGATACTGAGTACAATGTGTCAGTTGTCTCTTACTCCACTGTGTAAGTATCCTGCCCTCTCTCTGATACAGAATACAATGTGTCAGTTGCCTATTACCCCAGTGTGTAACTATCCTGCCCTCTCTCTGATACGGAGTACAATGTGTCAGTTGTCTCTTACTCCAGTCTGTAACTATCCTTGTCTGTATGTGACTATCCTGCCATCTCCCTAATAATGTGTACAATGTCTCAGTTGTCTCTTAACTCTTGTGTGTGACTATCATGTCCTCTCCTTGTTACTCAGCACAATATGTTAGTTGTCTCTTCCTCGTGTGTTTGAGTGTGTGACTACCCTGCCCTCTTGCTGATACTTTGTGCAGATAGTCACTTATCTCGTACTCCTGTGTGTTATGGTGCTGGTGACACCCAGGAGGGCACCAATTGGTTGGGGTAGCGAGACACCCCATGTTTGGCCAAGATTCTTAGTTCTGTGAGGACAGATTGTGAGGGAAAAAGCTGAAGTCAATAGGTTTTAGATGATAGAATTATGATGGGTGAAGTTGATAAACAGGCAACCAAACAAGACTCTTTGATGCACCCGCAGGTGAGGTGCAGTGTAATTGACTTCACCTTTAGCAAAGTGCTGATTGCAGTAAGTGAAAAAGAATGTGCAATTGTCAGCTTTGATCGTGCACTGCCACCTGTTGTCTGTAGCTGGTATTGCAGTGGATCCTCACACTGTGTGTGACTATCATGACATGTTCTTGACACTTCCTCCAGTGTGTCATTTGTCTCTGTGTGACATTCAGTTTATATGTAAATTGTCTATAGAGTTTACCAGGAGTCTACTCTTCCTGTGTGTGTCTGTATCTCATGGCTGTCTGATTACACTGTACGTTTGTGTGTTGATCTGTTTTACACTTTAGGAGGTGTCTATTCATCTTGTGTGTGGGAGCTGGGAAACTGCTCTAGGATGAATATCAGATACTTAGCCATTTAATAACCTAGCACACAACTATCTTATGCTTATAATGATCCACAAATGGCACCATACCCACTGGGGAAACAGAGATACCAGGGTATATACGGCTTATAGTGACCCCTTCTGTGGTGTTGGGACTGTGATTGCCCATGATAGCACTCCAGTGTGAATAAGATTACAGATTCCTGAGAGACACACGCCAATGTATAACACTGTTCATGTGCACTAACCATGTACCATAAGAAATCCAGAGTCACACTTAAAAAACAGATTCATGGCACCGCTTTGGAATTTTAAGGCTTAGCTGTTTTTTGTTTGTTGTCCGTTCTGTTCATCTCAGTAAATAGTAGGATTGCAGCAAGTGGTTTTAATCTCGACATCATTGGAGAGCTGCCCTCGATACAAATTGTTTTTTGGCTTGTGGCAACAATTCTTTTATGAGCAACTTAAGATAAGTCCAAGTACAAACAACGTTGTGATTTATAGCTGCACAGGGACAATAAGGGACCAAGATTACATCGTTATGAGGAATTAGGGGACTGAGAGAACTAGGAGATGTTCCTAGGAGGAGGAAGCATTTTAGGACGGGGCGAACCAAGTAGAAATGTACAGAAGTGGGTGGTATATAAATATATGTCTGTTTCAGTAGTAACAAGTTAATAATTAGGACACAGATGACACAATGCTAACAATGGGCACATGATGGTCATCAGTATGTCCCCATAGATTGCTGCAAAAGTCTTTCGCTGCAAGGTGTGATAATTCTTATACTAATATATGTGACTGCCACATGGTGCTTTTATGCATATGACCATTTAATATATTACCTGCATTTAGTTTGTCACCACCTATTTATGGTGGGCAAATATGTAACCTCTGCTGAAGATTGGTTACTTAGCGGATTCCTCTGACCACCCGTCACAACTTCTTGCAGGATACTGAAATACAGTGAGCAGTACTATTCTCATGATCCCATAATGTCCGGGTGCCTGCCTAGCAACCCCTGGATTACGGACGACACCATGTTTTTGGAGCTGAATGCCAAATTGTGAGTTACCGATCTTTTAAATGAAAGATTTTTAGAGATGATCTATAACACACAAGTGATGTTAATATGTGTATAAACACCTCTACTACAGTGTTCATTAAGAAAACATGTGTAGTATAAGGAGTAATCTATGCCTTACTGTTAATTATCAAGGATATTAGAAATCACTCTTGAGTTTTGTGATCTGTATAGAAGCACAGTGCAGTAGGAACAGAACTCCTTGGTGATTTTTAAAAGATGTCATTTATGGTGTGTATTATCCTATATATAAAGAGGAATGACTTTCCTGTTTCTTCTCATACTGTTCACATAACTGCTATAGGGGGGGAGAGAAATAACTAGGGCGAGAGAATCTCCGATATTGGAGAACCCTTTTAAGCAGAGTCTCTACACAAAGGGGCATATTCAATTCCGATTCGCGGCCACGATTCCGCGCGGCTGTGCATATAAAGCGTCATTACGGTAGAGCAATATCGCGGCTTTCTAGGGTGCGCACAGAAATCCACAATGTTGCAGTACCGGGACCCGTGCGGCCGCGCGGAATCGAGGCCGCAAATCGGAATTGAATATGCCCTTTTACAGGTCAACCATCAGCAATTCTTTCAACCAATGAGGAAGACACTTAGGGGCATATTCAATTACGATTCCGGTCCACGGGATCGCGCCGGAACGGGCCACGAACTTAATCCACGGTACCGCAATAACGGGGATTTTCGTTCGCAGCCCATAGGGTTGCATACGAAAATCCGCGTTATTGCGGTACCGTAATACCGGCAATAGTGCGCACTTTCCGCAGTAACGCGCGTTACCGCAGACTGGAACCCTTATTGAATATGCCCCTTAATGTCAGAATTATATTTTTTGTTCCTTTCTCCACAGCAACTTTTAATTTAGCTCACTACAATTTGGTGACAGACAAAGGCATCCAGTCCTTGGTCACGTTAATGTGGAGATAATCTTCCTTTATGCTGTTGCCAGGTACCAGTACATAAGCACAATTTTCTGTTCTCTGAAAGAAAGGCCTTAACGACGACCATCTACACATTAAGGATGACAGGCTGATGCACGCTTACACTTCCGCTCTGTATTGATTCTAGCATTGCGGCTATAGCTGCTCCACGTTTGACCTCTTTACACCCAGAGTATTCGCAGGAGCAGCTTCCAGTAATTGCTGATTATTTAACTGGCTGCAGTGCAATACAAATAGCAGGCATCTCTCTTCCATGCTTGTTTCCATGGAACTGTGAGGGGGCCCCCACCTCGCTCTAACCTTGCTGCGGGAGCCCTCACAGCACTGACAGGAAACACTGAAGCATGTGTTGAACTTGATATTTTAGATCACTTTATGAAAGTGTCATAGAAAAAAATAAAGTTGTAAAATATAATATGTTTTTGCAGCATATCCTCTCCGTTTTACTTCGTATTTTCAAAGCTACGCCTAGTGTGAAGTAGATAATATCAATCTCTATCATATAAAATCTGAAATCTCCCTTGATCATTTTTAGAGTGGAAATTCCTACAAAGCTACGAGTTGAGCGCTGGGCGTTTAATTTCAGTGAACTGATTCGAGACCCCAAGGGGAGACAAAGTTTTCAGCTGTTCCTCAAGAAAGAATTCAGCGGTAGGTACAGTATAGGGAATGTGATCCACCAGTGTAAGGTGGCAGAGAAGGTGATGTCTATCATAGGTCCAGTGGACAACAGTTACAGTTGACCCAATCCTCATTACGTATTTTAAGATAAATAAGTTACATATATTGATGCTCCTGAACCAATATTGATACTAGATAAAGTATCTTTAGGATTTGTAAAAACTAAATTGGTATCTATCTATACCAGGGGAGAACATGAGCTTTTGGGAAGCCTGTGAAGATCTGAAATACGGAGACCAGTCAAAGGTGAAGGAGAAAGCAGAGGAGATTTACAAGTGAGTGTAACCCAGATGGTCAGGCCTTAGGCCTGTCTTACCATCTGTCCATGTAATGGTTATTGCAATCTGAACCTCACATACAAGCAATCAGAGGAGGGGGTGGGAATAAGGGAATCTGTCATTCCATTGCAGAACAAATATGAATAACGGTCTGTTTAAAATGTACAAAAAACGTTGAAAATCCAGCACTTGTCAGGGAGCTGATCGGAATTACTGCTGTATTTTGATAATCTACGTTTATTCTATGAAACATGACTCTACTAATATAAATTGTTACTGTCAGATAGTGTCAAGACAAGACCCACCTGGGCATGTGTGACATGGGTTTGAAGGGTTTAATTAACAAAAGAACACCTAGGGGTAAATGTATCAAGTTGAGAGTTTTCCGACGGGTTTGAAAAAACAATCAGATTCTAGCTATCATTTATTTAGAACATTCTACAAAATGATAGCTAGAATCTGATTGGTTGCTATAGGCAATATCTCCACTTTTCAAACCCACCAGCTTGATACATTTACCCCTTAGTCTAAAAATGACTAACCCCCCTCAAAAATCGATCTCACATGCACAATTAAACACAAAGTCCTGCCACCACTAAGATTTAGTTCTAAAGGTGACAGTCTTAGGAAGTCTTCTGTTACTCCCCAACTTATTTCAAAATGGAATCACAACTGAATTTAATCAGAGTTACTGTGAACCAGCATAAATGTAGCATTATAAAAACCAAGCTTATCAGACACATAACTCTTTAAGAACACAAAGACAGAACATTATTACATGGGATTTAATATGCCAAAAATTAACAATGCTTATGAAATAAAAATAGTTATAATAAATTTACATACAATATGAATGCAAAACAGTTTCTTAAAAGACTGAAACGGAGGAACTACACTCACTTTTTTACGTAATTTGAATATAGGCTAGAATTATAGGACGATTTCTCAGTAACAGACTGACCCCCAAAAACTATCAATTTCCCAAATCATTTCACACTTTTTACCTTTTCCTTACTTGCCTAAACACTCCCTCCGTGACATCACCTAAAGAGGTGTGCTGGTGTGTTAATCTATTTTACAATTCCAGTTCTGGTAGCAGTTTCTTAAAAATATACCATAACTCCCTTCTATAATATAGCAGAGGTATTGTATTATTTCTACTAAACATGGGCCTGATTCATTAAGGAAAGTAAGGCAAAAAAGGGAGTCAATTTTCTCCTGGGAAAACCATGTTCAAATGCAAGGGGTGCAAATTAGTTTATTATTTTACACATAAGTTAATTACTGTCTGATTTTTTAGCACACACATACTTGATTTATTTTTACACTGAAATATAAAGTTGATCTAGGACAGACTCTGCCTCAACTATAAATCTGTTATCACATTTTAAATTTACATTCCCCTCCAAAGCAACATGGTTTTGCCAAGGTGCAAAGTTACAAATTTTTTTGCTTTACTTTCTTTAATGAATCAGGCCCAATATAATTTCCAGCACCTATGCATATGAAACTTTATTACTTTATATTGATTCCTAGGTTTGAAACATAATCACTATAGGTTCCTCATGGCCCGATATATGTCACGTGTTATTTTGTTTACTTTCAGAGGTTACAAATATATACATAGGTCTTTACAAACATGTATTAGGGGAAGTATTTCTTTATTCAGTTATGTTTCCTATAAAGAAAATATACTAAATTTGGATTGACCCAAATATTTTAGCAAATATTTTAGGGTCCTTGGAACTCTTAAGTGGATAATAAAAAAAGGTTGCTTGCTCTTCTATGATAACAGGGCGCATCTGAGTTTATAATCAAGGTAAGGTGACAGTACATTAGCTCCTTGTTTGCTTAGACACAGTGATATGCTGAAAACTCAGAACTAAGGTCTTCCTTCATTGGTCCAGGGGTCAGGTCGGTCCAGTACAATGCAAATCATAGGTCAGTTCAAAGGATTCCTCTGATAAGGTGGGGGCCAGCTCACGCCAACAGCTGAGCACGTGAGTCTAAGGAAACTGACCTAATCCAGTTTAAACCACCCTATTTACATTCCAAACACAATATCATTTTGAGAATTAATTCTTTATCTTCCATAACTAGCGATCGCAGGAAGCGATTGCTTCACCAATAGTAGCGGATTCCTGATGGTAATGTGCAGATGAAAATGACATTAAACATGTAGTTTTAACATTATTATATTAAACCTCTAAGTCTATTACATTTAAATATAAAAGAATATGTGCTGGAACTGTATTAAATGTGTACTATTTACAAGTGTAAGTGTGAATGTAAATGTGCGTGTTATTAATTTGTGCGATTGCGTCATTATACGTGGCGTATTAATCACAATCGCGTGGTAAAACAATATTAAGCGATTTAGCTTACTTCATCCAATTATTTGACTTCCACATCAGGTTGTCTAATGGTACCTCTGTTCCTGATTATAACCAAAGTGATCGATAGACTGGGGATCACGGTCAATAAATGAGCACCTGTGATGGGATATAATCTATTTAGACTTCTTTCATTTGTTTTTAAACTGTCTAGGCATTGTGTGGTACTCTTCCAGTGTTTGAAGGGGTTGGATGGGGGAAAAATATTGTTATGATAATTTCATTTAGAATTACAAAATCCAGGGAGAATTTGGAGATTATCCCTGTAATTAATTCTGGTAGCCATAGAGTATAGGAAGTTTCTCCCCAGTGCTTGGCTCCTGCTGTTCTATTGGAGAGAAAGGTTTAACATTAGAAATGTATCTTCTCCTTAGTGCTCCCTCTTTAAATGACCGTGACAATTGAATGAATTATATTTTCTACTTTAACCCTCTCCTGTTCTAGGCTCTTCCTGGCTCCAGGTGCCAGACGCTGGATTAATATCGACGGCAAAACCATGGAGATCACAGTGAAAGGACTGAAGCACCCTCATCGCTATGTTTTGGACGCAGCACAAACCCACATCTATATGTTGATGAAAAAGGTTTGGACTTATTATATGGCAGAACACACACCTCCGCCTCTTCCCCTGTGCATTTTCTACTATGTTCTCCTTTCTATCAGTAGGATTCATATGCCAGGTACCTGAAATCCCCCATTTACAAGGAGATGCTCAACAAGGCCGTCGTCCCGCAGGAGACCAAAAAAAGGCAAGTGACGCGGTGTGCAATCACGCTCTGTGTGACAGGAGTAGCCAGCAAACTCTGCTGTAATTGCCAATCAGAGAACAGCTATATCTTGCAGACACAGGGGATAAAAGAGCACTTGTTAAGAGAATGTTGGTGGACACTTTCTCCGAACGTCTCTTCAAAATTTGTCCTTTGAGAAGACATATAAGGGCACCCACTGACAGTAGTGCGAATGCACCATGCGCAGTTACTGTCATTCCATTGACATGCACACTACTGTGTCAAGACACACACTGCTCACTAAAACACCTGATGTTAAGCAGCCATCATAAAAACTAATTAAAAAACAAAAGTAAAACGTGGGTGTTTTTAAACAGAAAAAACATGTGCAAAATGGCATTTTAATGCTATCTGATACATGAACATATAGTTAAGTGTTGCAGAAAATAGGGTTGCTATAGAAGATATAGAGAGAACACTAGGTAAATGCCATATCTGATTGGTTGAACATAGCAACCAATCAGATTCTAGCTGTCATTTTGTAGAATGTTCTAAATAAATGATATCTAGAATCGGACTGTTTGCTATAGGCAACATCTCCAGTTTTCAAACCCGCTGAAAACTCGCAGCTTGATAAATTTACCACTGTGTTTGGCGTGAGTGTCAGGGAATAACACAATTGAGGTGAAGGCAACGTTTTAATAGTTGAAAAGTATTTTTTTTTTTGTCTTTTATTTATATGCTTTCAATAGGGCAATTTTGAACAAGCCGGTTTGCTATGTTTAAGGCCTCATTCTGAGTAGCATGTAATCAGCCCAGTTATATGAAAAATAATAAAAGGAGAGGAAGACAGTGTAGGATGTCAGTCCCTTAATTCCAAAGATTGTGCATGGAAACATTTCCTTGCCAGTGCTTCCACCCAGTGGTTGTTTCTGTGTGTTACAAGCTATAATACAAAGTGCTTACAAGAAATCAGTGTATGTATTTTTTTACAAGAACTGGCCAGAATTTGTTTGAAAACTCTGGATAAAAATGTCACAATACAGACACAATATTTGCCCAATGCAGGTTTTTTTTTTGTCTTGTCTACAATGGTGTATCTGGGTGACCTCGCAGAGGTAAGGGCAGATAACAGATCTATTTTTGAGCTTAAGGTGAAATAGCAAAAGTCAGATTCAATTTCTGGAAGAGAGAGGACCTCACAGAAGAGGCAGTTAAGACTGTAGTGATAGTCAGTAGAGAGGGAAATAGTTAATTTGAGGAGGTGTAGTGTTGGGCATAGAGATGATCCTAAAATCTAAAGCTGCTGATTGAGTAATCGAATCGAGAATTATAAAGAGAGAATGGCAGGGCTCCCGGCAATGATTCCTGGGGCACTCGAGCTGAGGAAATGGAGAGGAAGAAGAACCTGCAAAGGGGACACTCAACCAGCAGTTGGAAAGGATGTAGGAAAACCAGGATAGGGCTGAATCCTTTAGGATAAAACGTGTTTGGATATGAAAAGTCGATTGCAGAGACATAACTAGAAGTTTTGATGGGGTCCTCTATACACCATCATAATGTCATATGCCCCACCCCCAGTTAGAATGCAGTAGGGCAAGGTAATAATTACATTAGTAGCTTTCTGGTACATTAGTCAGATCCATGTCCTAACTCCATGTCCGTACAGCTCAGATCCATGTCCTATCTCCATGTCCGTACAGCTCAGATCCATGTCCTAACTCCATGTCCTAACTCCATGTCCATACAGCTCAGATCCATGTCCTAATTCCATGTCTGTACAGCTCAGATCCATGTCCTATCTCCATGTCCGTACAGCTCAGATCCATGTCCTAACTCCATGTCCATACAGCTCAGATCCACGTCCTATCTCCATGTCCGTACAGCTCAGATCCATGTCCTAACTCCATGTCCGTACAGCTCAGATCCATGTCCGTACAGCTCAGATCCATGTCCTAACTCCATGTCCTAACTCCATGTCCATACAGCTCAGATCCATGTCCTAATTCCATGTCTGTACAGCTCAGATCCATGTCCTATCTCCATGTCCGTACAGCTCAGATCCATGTCCTAACTCCATGTCCGTACAGCTCAGATCCATGTCCTAACTAGATGTCCGTACAGCTCAGATCCATGTCCTAACTCCATGTCCGTACAGCTCAGATCCATGTCCTAACTCCATGTCCGTACAGTTCAGATCCATGTCCTAACTCCATGTCCGTACAGCTCAGATCCATGTCCTAACTCCATGTCCGTACAGCTCAGATCCATGTCCTAACTCCATGTCCGTACAGCTCAGATCCATGTCCTGAGCCCATTATCCATATAGTGCTGCTCTATGTTCATGCCCTGTGTCCACTATGTACACATCCATGACTATACTCCATGTCCAGCATACTGCACAGGCCCAGGGCTATGCATATACCCACTACAGAGTACAGAGCCATGTCCTGTGCCCATGTCCATGATATTCAATTAGCCGCAATGTTCCTGAGAACATCCGCTTATATTTGCTTGCAGCTCTATGGGGCGCGAGCAAAAATGAGCGGATATTTCATTTAAAAAATGCAAGCGGGGTGTCTCCATGGCCTTTCCGGAGACATAATGCGTATATTTTTTTCTGGTTGTATCTCCCCCATAGAGCAGATCCCCATCAAGACCTCATATTATTATACCCATTGACTGCAGCACATTACTTGCTTCTACTATCGGTGACAGGCTGCAGTGGGATTGAGGTTGGCTGGTGTGTGGGTTATTATGTTCCCTGCTGGTAGTGTAGATCAGGCATTCTAGAAATGGAACTTCCGGAGCTGGGAGGTGACGCAAAGAATAACCCGGATCGTGGTCATTTAAGGCATGAAAGACACGGAATATAGAAGATGACAGGGAGAGAACGGAAATTGCAATCAGGTAGCCAGGAATGGACACTAGAGAGAATAGAGGCAAATTGTGAGTAAATGGGATTAAATGTTGATCAGCGAGAGTACAGGAAAACAGAGTCTACCTCGACTATGTCAAAGAAACAGAGGGTGCAAATGATTGGGATTCAGTATTGTAGGGTAACAGTACTAAGACTTTCTGCCTGTTTTAATCAGAGAACTGATCAGCTGGCCTAATTATAGGTACTGTAGATTCATGTAATACGATAGTACAGCCATAGTCATTTAATACACTTTTATTTCTGGTAGTTGTAGCTGAGCGAGTATTGTGACTTAATGCAGTAGCTGATGTTGAAGGTCCATAGCGACAGTGAAAAGGTTAAAATGAGCTGTTTTCCTTGCTGGCCACATCTGCTCTTCTTGTTGTGCCTCTTCTCTTCCCTGCGAGAGACTCTCATCAAACAGAAAGTCTTGCAGGCCTGCAGTATAATTGTCTGCACATGGTGTCTGCAGATTCCCTGGCCAGCCAGTGGCTGAGAACAGCTCATGAAAGGGCCCTCACGTGGCGGATATGTCCCGCGTCTCCTCTCTTTTCCCAGGACTTCTTCTCCAAGTTCTGAAGTTTCTTTCCCTCCGAATCACCAGCTTTCCACACAGATTCCCAGCAGTGTCACAGCTGTTATCCTGAGCAGACCGAAGATAGGGTTCTCTACTAAACCAGCAGGAGAAATGAGGCTTGCTTGTAGTTCGGCCTAATAGAAAAACCCAGAATATAATATTATTTTAGGCATATTTGTTACAGATATCCAAATAATACTAAGCACAGAAAATATTATAGTGACAAACAATGTGTGAGTATAATCCCATCTAAAGCAGCAAACCCTCATAGACATTTTTGTTCTCTCTTAAGTGGCTCTGTCACAATGTTAAGTACGATGTCATGTGATGGCAGAGAGGGGAGAAGGATGGGGAAAAATATACAGTGCTGACAGAGCTCAGAGAGGCATTCCAAAGCCTCTCTGCTCGCTACACCATGTGACTGTGATGGTCATGGTAGCCAGATAGCATTGTGGAAACTGCAAAATTTCTAAATCATTAATAGCAGCCTGAAGAAACTAACCAAGGAAAATGTTTATTAACAAGATTCTTATAGTCTGCCACAATGATTTATGTTAAAAAACATAAATCACGGGATTGCTGCTTCAACTGATGCAAAAAATTACGCTGTTCTCTCTACTACACCATTTATAGGCCAAACAACTGTATTGAATCCTTTTAGGAAAGACTGTTTTGGCCTCCTTGTTGACATTTAAATAGCATCTAAAGTTTGTGGCAGATCAATCTGACCAGTGATTTTTGCCCATTTATGTCTTTAATGGTTTATTCCAAGGATACACTACTGCTATTCCTTCACCTGTTTAAATTAATTTACTTATTTTCTGGAGATGTGCTCCAAACATATACTATTCATGCACTACCAACTTAACACTGGTAGAAGTTGAAGGCAATTAAATCAATGTCTACAGAGGGTCATCGTCATCATCATCATCAACATTTATTTATATAACGCCAGCAGATTCCATAGCGCTTTACAATTGGGTCAGTACTACGTGCTCATAATTCATCTTTATGACAGCTCTTCCTTTGCTGTTCTGTGTATGGACAGGACATTATCCTCCTCGGAGCTTTCTCCAGGAAGAATCCAGTCCCTTGGTTATTTTTCTGCAGGATATATGGAGTAACGTAGCCCCATGTAAATTTTAAAAGGATGTTAGAAATCACTATAAAAACCTTCAGACTTTCTGGACGCACGTCCTTTTGCGCCATGTTCAGGTGCAAGGGCCGTACAGTACAGGAAGGGCATGGGCAGGCACGTTACGAAGGCCCCTTAGAGACGTGTTCTTGTTAGGGAGTAAAAAATTATCTTCAGACGCGCGTTTTCGGAGGCGCTTGTTGTGTGTCCGTAAGTCCGGCGCCAGTTTGTGTTAATGATGACTGTCATATCTTGTATTGTTAAATAAACAATTTGTAAATTATGAAATAACCAGCAACAGGCACTATTTAGCCTGGTGTGGTTCCCATCGAAGCACAGGTGGTCCCACTGCTAAAGTATTAGCCAGCGCCAGGCTATGCACATTATAACAGGGTCACACTTTAACGGAAACCAGCAGCGTGGGGTTCCCTGGTCATAATGTAAAGAAGACCTTGCCTGTTCAGCACAGGGCGGTAGCCTTTATTGGGGGGGGGAGGGGCGTGCAAGATAACCGACTGTCAAGAGACTGCTATCCCCGTGAGCACCCGCGGGCTTCCTGGCACCCGCGGGCTTTGGGTATAATTGTAGTGGTAATTCTAAAAAAATGTCCAAACCCACAGAGTTGCTGTTTTACCATCCCAGTGGTTCCAGCACAAAGGAATTTAGAACACTGTGACCTTTCCCGTTATACTACTGTATAATAAGTTACAAAATGAAACACACATACAAAGGTTTTGAAAATGTATTTATGTAAAGACTCCCCTAAACCCATTAACATTACCATTTTGATCTTCTTTCACAATGTAGTCCAGAAGGGATAAAATAAAAATCCTTAATATACGACGATAACTACTCATTAGGAACACCAAGCACTGAATGACATTGGTCCAGGCGCTAAATTTGCGTATTCCATTTAATGAGCCCATTAAAGCTCATTAATGTCTATAAGGACTCCTTAACACTAAGAGGTTATGCTCTAAGATAAATAAGGTCACCCTGTCTCCTGTTTGGGTAGCGCTACGGCATTACTTAAAACTTAAAAGACCTCGAGGATAAAAATATGCAAATGGTATGCAAATTCACATACATACATTACATTAGTATCTTTTCTCTTAACTTGCTTAATACAAAGCTAAAAATATAAATCTTAACCTTTTGTCATAGCTCATTTTTAAGCTTTGTAGTAGGCAGAGCACATGCAATGGCACAGTGACATCCCGTTCAGAGAGGAAGGGCCCAAGCATTTTTCAGCACAGGCCTGGTAGTCTCTTGGTTAGGTCAATTTTTTGCAGGTTTCTCCCCATAGAGACTGTGGCCCTGTGCTGACCAGGCTGGGTCTGATTCATATTATGACAAGGGGACCCCACGTTGCAGATTCCCCTCTTATAGTCTCACCATCACAGCCTGTGTAGCCTGGTGCTGGGTCACACTTTAGCAGGGGAACCTCACACTTGTCCCCACCTTTGTAGAAGGGGGTTCCCCCCCCCCACCCCACCAGTGGGCGTGACCAGCATGCATGGGGGCGTGGCTATAATTTTATACAATGCTTGGCTGCTCTCCAACTCTTCCTATCCCCATAATACACATGGGCAATGCTGCGTGCACTACAGTTAGGTGGTGTTAGAGCTGTGTGAAGCGGGAGCAGGGTCCAGCTACCTCAATTATACAGTGCCCCAGGCTTGGAGGGGGGTTTCCAGGTACTAGGGACTCCCCCCCTCCCCTTGGTTTGCCTATGTGCTTTAGCGGGAACCAGCCCTGGTTGTACAGTGCTGGGTATTGATTTTAGGTGGGACCCACGCATGTATGCTTTATTTAACATACAGCGGTATTCATAGTTTCTAATATCCTTATTGCACTGGAAGGACCATTATCCCCTCTATAATCTACAGCAGGGTGGGTTTATATTATGTACAATGGTAGTTTTGAAATATAAAATAATACATTATATTCAATACAATAATTAATAGAGTCATTATTGTACTTATTATATATATATATCTTTTTTTTCCTGGCAGTAACTTTCCATTCATGCGCCGGCATCGGAGGTCCAGCCCAAGCCCGGTGATCCTGCGACAGCTGGAGGAAGAGGCCCGAGCAAAGGAAGCCGCCAACACCGTGGATATTACCCAGGTTATGAGCAAGCTAGACAGGAGGCACCAACTAAAACAGGAGGCTCCTAAACCCACTTAGACTGGGACCCCACCAATACTATGCCCTGAGTGAGAATCCTGTAGGGCAAGAAAACTAACTGGAGTTACTAGTGCAATTCCCATTGTGGCCACAAGGTGCCCCCACTGCTTTGCATTTCTAGGGCAGTCTGTTAGATAAGCGTTTGCTGGCCCAAAAATATTTTTCTTTTTATTGACTATCCTGAAGGAAAGGTTATGACTTTCTGAGTATAAATCAGGACTCTTCAATGAATGAGTCATAGGCATAGCAGGCCGTATCTCATAGAGCGCAGGAGAGACGATGGGTACATTAAAACTAAGACAAGTTAAAGATGTAATGGATTTCCTGACTAGGGTTGTTATACAAGGCAGCCATTATGTAATTAGCTGTATCAGGTCTCTACATAATATGGCAATGTTAGTCTTCCCACTGAGAACCACGAGTGCAACACATGTAAAGCACTACCCAATATCAGTGGCATGATCATATTGACACTTCTGTAGTCTGGGTTTGTGTGTAATGTTTCTGAAGTCATCTGTTTTCAAACAGAGGTTATTCCCCTGTAAGTGAAATGATGTGACATGGATAACAGGGGTCTTCTGGAACCCTGCGGGTTCACAGTAATCCTTAGTTGTCTCTTTATTAAAGAGGAGATTTTATGTGTGGTAGCAGTATAATTACCTAAGATACTTTTACTAACTGCATTGCTTTATCCTTCAGGCTCCCTTCTGTCTTTTTTAGCAATTTATTTATATCAATAAGCAGATTTATGTATTTACTTGTAGCCTTGGGATAGGGCACAATGCTTTTGTCCGGATACAGTTGTATCCAACTCATGGAGCACAGAAGAGCCACGTCATATCCCACAGCTCTGTCTGATGACCATTGACGTGGCTGAGAAGCACAGAAAGGCACCAGAAAGAGTAAGCATATACATTATATGGAATGGTACAGGTTGAAGGCATTATGCATTACAATCATAAACATTTTTATAGAACAGACCAAGAGAAGTTTTGAAATATCTCAGACAGATGGCAGATATAAGTCACTAAGGTTGGTTGTTCCAGAAATGGGGAACTCTGTAGGAGAAGGCAGAGCAGACAGACTCCTTATAGAAATTAGGAACCATAAGCGATCTTCTGGAAGTAGATCTTAGGTAGTAAGTACTGTAATCTGCAGGTGTTAAGAAGTCTGTTCAGGTATTTGGTTTATTTGCCCAGAAAGCTTTTGAAAGCTAAATATGCAAAGCGTACAGTGAATTATTGAGTTGTAAAGTCTACCAAGCTTGCCAAGGTGGATCTGGGATCTTTGCCATAAACTACATCTCATTAGTCTATAATAGGCATCAGAATCTGTAGTGTGATCAGCTTTCTAGCTATGGGAGTTGTCGCTATACAGCAAACCCAGCTTGAAACACATTTTGTATGTCAGGGTATCTATACGACAACCAAACAAACAAAAGTTTAGGATGGAGCCATAAACCATGATATATTTATATAGGAACGCTGTTGTCAAACTAGTGTTGGTGTTTGCCCTAATAGGTAGGCCAGTGGTACTACATATTCAAGTTTGGCCTTTGTTCCAAATAACTTGGATTGTGTTTTATTATTTTGTTTTGTAGCCAAGTACTCTAAACTGCTTAACACTACAGTGTAATCCGCAGAATCAAAACCTTTTTGTAAAATCGTGGAAACTTTCACCAATCCGTTTTCTATGTTCCATTCCGCACTGCATTTAATTACAGATTTTTGATAGGATTGTTACTGTGGAAATGGTTTGGTCGAAAGCCAGATTGTAATGGGCTAAGGAAATTTGTTGTTCTGTAAAAGCTGCTGATTTGAGAATGACCACATGTTTCATGATAATATAGGCTGTTAAGAGATAGGTCTATGGTTTGTGTCACCAGTTTGGTGGATCAGATAGCTGCTTAACTGCCTGGGAAATTTGACCAGATGACATAATAGAGTTTAGCAAGGAGGCAATATGTTTAGCCGTGATTTAATGATACAGCATTACAGCACGTGCAAGCTAATAAATTGAGTTATGTGACTGTGGAAAGAGGCCTTTCATGCAGGAGTATTTTCTGTCTGGTTGCTGTTGGCTGTGTCATGTGCTTCCAGCCAATGGGAAGCGGCCGGCCCAGGTATGCCAGAGGGTATTGGCTGTTAATGAGCTATTCTGCTGTTAGTACAACTTGTGCCCTGTGGATTCCACAGCACAAAGGGCCAAAACCACTAAAGAGGAAACAACATAATACAGGACTGACACTATACAACTAATGTATAGTAAATCATCTTAAAAACCCCCAAAAATGTATATGTATAGATATCTATTTCACATTATTGCCTTGCAATGTTTTAAAATACACTGTTGGCAATTGTCTCCAATATATATATATATATATATATATATATAAATATATACTTACATATATATAATTAACTAACGGAAGGTTAAGTGTCAAGAGCAGAGGGTCGTGATGCATTCGAACTGCATCATTTTGTCCCCAGTGCATTTCGCCTGGGGGCAAAGTGACGCGACTCACTGCAAATCACATAATTGAGACCGCCGTCCCACCTACTTCTCTACGAAGTGGGTGGGATCCAAAGGAAGGACCTACCTTCCCGGGGGTCTGGGAGAGCCACCTGACAATCGGGAATCTCTAGGACTTTCCAGGTGGGTAGGCAAGTATGTTAATTCTGTACAGTAAAAGGACAAAGTATCCTGAGAAGTTTTCCTGACCTACGAGTAAAATAACAAGCTTGTCCGTTATTAACTGGGAATGTGTGTATAGAGGTCAGGAATGATCCTCCTGCACAGGATAGTTCTATAGAGGTCGCTGTAAGTCATTCACATTTCTGTGGTCAGTAGGACAGCCCAGCTGTGTCAGGCTGGGTAATGTGACATCAAACTGGTCTTGAGTCTATAGACGGCAGTATCTTTTTATTAGGTTATTTCATATTAAATGTCAGAGTAGAAATACTTTATGTTTGATACAAGATAGTATATTATGTTTCATTGTATAAAGGACCCTCCATCCTTCCCATTCACCATCTCACTGTGACATCACTTCCTGTCATCTCATTTTCATGTCTCTCACGTCAATAAACATCTTCCATTTTTCATTTTTGTCTCTATTTCTTTGTCCTTTTTTTTATTTTATTTTATACATTTATGTCCTACGGCTCCTTACTGAACCAATAGGAGAATGTGTCCTATCAATTTACTGGAAACCAGCAACATCGGCGAGACACTTGTTTCATGCCTCAGTGACGTCACTGATTCCTAGTGAATTGCGTTCTTTTGAAGATCAGTTCATGACATAAAATAGCGGACACCACTGTGTGCAGGGGCTGGTTCATTTTTGCCATTTAAAGTTGGGTACTGTTATTGCTAGGTGCATTACCATACCACAGCCAGTAGGAGTAACAACGGGATGCCAGGCCACCTACAGGCTCTAATAAGGTACTGCACCTCACCAATGAAATGTACATGGGTTTAATTAATGTTTTCCCGGCAGCTTTGTGTTTTTTTTCAAGTAATTGACATATTCTTCTCTGTAAATTACAATGTTGTAGCAATCTTAGTTTGTAGTTGACCTTGTACCCACCTCTGATCTCTCCTACAGTTGTGCCATTACACTGCTCCAATTCCTCACCTGACCGTTTACACCGGTACCTGTGTTCCCCCATCCCCAACGAGTCCCTTCCTGTCCTGCCACCCTGCAATGGACCTCTCAACCCCTTCCCTTGGACACATCACCTTGCCAAATTGTGCCACCTGCCCTTCCCCTATTAGCGTAGCGATAGAAAGTACTCCGGATGTGGAGAGGAAGTGGGAACCCAACAGGGCGTATGACTCCGAGAACCAGTTCCCTTCTCCCACCGACAACACGGAGGTGTCCTTCGGGTCAGAGTCTGGGAACCACCTATCTGTTCCACTGGAGATCAAAACGACCCAGAAGTCCAAGGTGACGTTGTCTTTCAGCAAGCTTTTGAAAAGGGGGTGCTCGAGTTCCCCGGTTTTTGCCACGCTTTCTCCCAAGTGCCCAGCGGTGAACCACGGCAAAGTGCAACCTTTAAATGAGCTCGAGCAGCAGCTTCAACAGACGTCGAAGAAGGTGACCAAGTAAGTTTAGGCGATCCCACCACATGTTATCTGAGGAATATCTAGAGTGGAAGTGATCACGGTATAAATAATACATAAAGATTGGGCGTGCTTCATCGTGGGTGGGAAAACCAATCCCTTTTCAATTTCCAGCTTTGTAGTTGATGGATACAGGGAAGTAGTTATAGGTGTATTATGCTTTACTAATATGTAGATATGTTGTCGAGAGGATTTATTGAACGGTTTGAACTTTCCATTGTTTCCAACTTCATTAAGAAATCATTTACCAGGTGCTAATTGTATACTCCTAAACATCTTAGAAAATTCCTCCCACATCCCAAGTCACTGAGAAACATCCCAAATAAATTGTTACAGCAAACC
Organism: Mixophyes fleayi; assembly: GCF_038048845.1. NCBI lineage: Eukaryota > Metazoa > Chordata > Amphibia > Anura > Limnodynastidae > Mixophyes > Mixophyes fleayi. The sequence goes on along the minus strand of NC_134407.1, from coordinate 201,384,622 downwards.
TTTTACCTATAAACATCATAATAATAATTCATAATTATAATTCATCATGGTATGTGCCTTGTTCTGTAATTCTTGGATTGTCTAGCTCTCAGTATGCCAAAGGTCAGCCCCGCCTACTATGAGAGATATTGTCATGCACCTGCCAGTAATATCAGATAACTTACATATATATCTATTTTTCATGTTCATTAAGGACAAATTTAAGTTTAAATATAAAAGTTTGTGTTTATTGCCATGTAACAACAAAGCATTACACCTACCACAGAACCCTTGCTTAGTTTCCAGTGTTTTAGATGATCTCTCTGGTAGGGGACATAGCTATGCTCTGTATAATTATTGACACCTGGTGGACAAAACAGGAATAACATTTTCTCCCAGTGTTTTCAGCATGGCCATTTGCATGGAATTACATTGTGTTTCTTTGGCTTTACTAGCGTCCATGTTTATGTTCACACGCACGTGGAAAGTCTGCTGTGTTCTGCATGGCACATGCATGTTGGAGGTCTCACCATGTTTGCTCTGATGTCACCAGCTTTTTTCCATCTGTGTATTTTGACCGCCAGCTCCCTTCCCACCTGAACATCGCTGCATGAACCAATTACGGCATGAAACGGTGAGCTGCCAACACCATATCTGATTGCTAGACCGATTAGGGGACTGCAGCATCAATAGCACCCGTCCCCCAGAATATTATAGGCCTGCTGGGTCCTGTTAAGTAGTTTTTACATTTAGTTTTGAGACCTTGAAAAAATGTCAACACATTCAGCAGGAGTAAAAGATAATGACGTTATTAAAGGTCAGTAAAATAGATTACTTTGTCCGCTGTTTTGAATAGGAATTAATGAAAGAATTTCTGGTGAGCCTTTGGGAGAGTTAACACCATGAGGATTGGGGAGCGTGGTGGCTCAGTGGTTAGCACTTTTGCCTCACAGCACTGGGGTCATGAGTTCAATTCCTGACTATGGCCTTATCTGTGTGGAGTTCGTATGTTCTCCCCGTGTTTCCATTGGGTTTCCTCCGGGTGCTTCAGTTTCCTCCCACACACCAAAAGCATACTAGTAGGTTAATTGGCTGCTATTAAATTGACCTTAGTCTCTCTCAGTCTATGTGTGTGTGTATGTTAGGGGATTTAAACTGTAACCCCCAATGGGGCAGGGACTGATGTGAGTGAGTTTTCTGCACATAGCTACAGAAATAGTGGTGCTATATAAATATCTGATGATGATGAGGATATCCAATTAGCATTTTTCACTGTAACACCATTAATGCAGCAAGTAGTAGTTTAATGAGAGAGCTGAACTTAAATAAAAAAAAGAAAGTTGTGTGGACTATTAAAGCAGTCCACAATTATGATGCTTTCAAAAGAACAGACTGATAAAGATATGGATCACCTATAGCTGTTGAAAGCTTACTAACTATACCCAAAACCCTTTCATCAAGTGTCCGATGGAGCAAAATTAAAACCAGCTGCATTCAAGTTTGATCAGGTCGTTTAAAAATGTGTATAGTGTATATAGTTAATGTGTGCCTTTTAGGGATCTGTGATCACTATGTTACAGCATAGCCTGTGCTTGGTGTTTAATAAAGTATGACCAACGGGTCATGCACTTCTGGGAGACAGATTGTGAAAATAAACTGCAACTGGAAAGCATAGGCTCTGATATCTCTCTCACCCTCTACACCAGGGGTTGGCAACCTTTTTCTATCAGAGTGCCGGCTAAAATCTAGTGAAGCCCAGGTGTGCCAGTTGGGTGTGATATATATATATATATATATATATACATACATACATACATACATGGCCGCCTAGAGAAATTCATGGCCCCAGTACAGCAATTTCATGTGTCCCCCCTTATAGTCAAGCATGCTAAAAAAAAATATGCCATGCAAGTGGTTGTACAATTGGGGCATGGCAGTGCATCATTGGGGGCATGTCTAGCAGGTGAAATGCACCAGGCCACCCTCTTACAGAAAAATGCATTACTCACACATGCCCCCTTGCTCAGCAGCTTTGCTCACAAATGTCCCATCTGCCCACATGCTTTAATCACACGTGCCTTCCTCTGCCCACATACTATAATCACACTTGCCCCCTCTCTGCCCAGCACTTTTAGTCACACATGCCCCTCTCCATCACCTTTAGTCACAAATGCCCCCTCTCCAGCACACCTTCTTCTTACCTTATTCTCCACTGCACAGCATGGGAAGATATCCAGCAGCCCGCCGAGTACCATGTGACCATTGCAGTCACATGACCTTTAAAATTATTTTCAAAGATAGGTCTCTAGTGGGGATTCGGGCCACCAAGCAGGTGGTAGCCGCCCCCTCCCCTCTCGGCTATATATATATATATATATATATATATATATATATATATGTCTCATTTTATGAGGCTAATATCATATTAACAGTAAGGGACCAGCAAAAAAATGTTATGCCGCACAGTAGTGCCCCAGTTCACTTCATACCTCATAATTGTGTCCCCAATTCATCTTATGCCTCATAGTTGCCCCCAGAAACTCATAGTATGCCACAGTTGCCCCCACAAATACATGGTATGCCACAGTTGCCCCCAGAAACACATAGTATGCCACAGTTGCCCCCAGAAACACATAGTATGCCACAGTTTCCCTCAGAAATACGTAGCATGCCACAGTTGCCCCCACAAATACATAGCATGCCACAGTTGCCCCCACAAATACATGGTATGCCACAGTTGCCCCCACAAATACATGGTATGCCACAGTTGCCCCCAGAAACACATAGTATGCCACAGTTGCCCCCAGAAACACATAGTATGCCACAGTTTCCCTCAGAAATACGTAGCATGCCACAGTTGCCCCCACAAATACATAGCATGCCACAGTTGCCCCCACAAATACATAGCATGCCACAGTTGCCCCCACAAATACATAGCATGCCACAGTTGCCCCCACAAATACATAATATGCCGCAGTTGCCCCCACAAATACATAGCATGCCACAGTTGCCCCCACAAATACATTGCATGCCACAGTTGCCCCCACAAATACATAGCATGCCACAGTTGCCCCCACAAATACATAATATGTCCGCAGTTGCCCCCACAAATACATAGCATGCTACAGTTGCCCCCACAAATACATAGCATGCCACAGTTGCCCCCACAAATACATAATATGCCACAGTTGCCCCCACAAATACATAGTATGCCACAGTTGCCCCCACAAATACATAGCATGCCACAGTTGCCCCCACAAATACATAATATGCCGCAGTTGCCCCCACAAATACATAGCATGCTACAGTTGCCCCCACAAATACATAGCATGCCACAGTTGCCCCCACAAATACATAGCATGCCACAGTTGCCCCCACAAATACATAATATGCCGCAGTTGCCCCCACAAATACATAGCATGCTACAGTTGCCCCCACAAATACATAGCATGCCACAGTTGCCCCCACAAATACATAATATGCCACAGTTGCCCCCACAAATACATAGTATGCCACAGTTGCCCCAAGAAATACAAAGTATGCCACAGTTGCCCCCAGAAATATATAGTATGCCACAGTTGCCCCCACAAATACATAGCATGCCACAGTTGCCCCCACAAATACATAATATGCCACAGTTGCCCCCACAAATACATAGCATGCCACAGTTGCCCCCACAAATACATAGCATGCCGCAGTTGCCCCCACAAATACATAATATGCCACAGTTGCCCCCATAAATACAAAGTATGCCATATTTGCCCCCAGAAATACATAATATGCCGCAGTTGCCCCCACAAATACATAGCATGCTACAGTTGCCCCCACAAATACATAGCATGCCACAGTTGCCCCCACAAATACATAATATGCCACAGTTGCCCCCACAAATACATAGTATGCCACAGTTTCCCCAAGAAATACAAAGTATGCCACAGTTGCCCCCAGAAATATATAGTATGCCACAGTTGCCCCCACAAATACATAGCATGCCACAGTTGCCCCCACAAATACATAATATGCCACAGTTGCCCCCACAAATACATAGCATGCCGCAGTTGCCCCCACAAATACATAGCATGCCGCAGTTGCCCCCACAAATACATAATATGCCACAGTTGCCCCCATAAATACAAAGTATGCCATATTTGCCCCCAGAAATACATAATATGCCACAGTTGCCCTCAGAAATACATAGCATGCCACAGTTGCCCCCAGAAATATATAATATGCCACAGTTGCCCCCACAAATACAAAGTATGCCAAGTATATGTGCCCCTCACTTTGCTGCTCTTACTTACCTTTGTAGACTCGTCTTTCTCCTGAAACCTGGGTTGGAGCTGCTTCAGTAAAGCAGCCAATGATGGCCGAAACGGAGCTTCTGCGCATGCCTGGCACGCGTGCCGGGGGTTGCCGACCCCTGCTCTACACTATCATACATATATACATATGGATTTGTCACTATACAGGACAAGAAAGTACAGTAAAAGCCTTTTTAAATTAGAATGTATTCATGTGTATCTGTAAAATAGCATTGTGGGTGTAGACCATACTTGCCAACTCTCCCGGAATGTCTGGGAGACTCCCACATTTTGCGAGAGTCTCACAGACTCCCGGGAGAGTGTGGCAATCTCCCGGATCTGCCCACTTCACTAGTGCGCACTTTCTAGTGAAGTGGGCAGAATTAGGTCCCAAGCGCCGTGATTCCTGGTGAATCACGGTGTTTGGATCCGCCCCGCCCCGCTGGCAATGACGCATTTGCGTCATTAGGTCACGGGGCGGGTCCAAAATGACGCTCATTTTGGAGCCCCGCCCCCCATCACGCCCACCTCCCACGGCAGGCTCCCTGAAACCAACTTTCTAAAGTTGGTAAGTATGGTGTAGACATGAAAAATAACTCCTTATATGTCAGCTAACGACTGATGCAAAAACACTGACAGCTAGAGATGTAGGAGCCTATTTATGACCCTCCGAAGAGCTTTAAGTCCCCTGAAAACTGCAGTTTAGGGGTATTGCTGCATTTTCAAGTTTCAAGGCTATTTAATATTAGAGGATATTAGATATATCTGCTGCGGTCCTAGCCATTTAAATAGCAAATCCAGTCCCCATAGGTATCTATGGGTACTACGATTTTGCTCTATTTTTCAAGCTCCAAAAAATGTAAGATGGCGTTTGCTGTCATATCTTATGTGGAGCACGTCCCTCCCCAGCTGGCTTCGTGCTCCCCCCTTCACAAATTCAGCCAGGCCATAAGAACCTGTTAGTAGAGTGATAGTAATTGCGTTCCCTGTACTATAGGTTATTCGCCAGGACAGGCTCCTGTCGGAGCTAATCAATTTGAATAAATTGGCACCTTAATTAATTTCATATCATTGCGATAAGAAATGATAATTAACGTGATCTAATTTGCCATTCTTCATATATAGACCCTGTAGAGAGTTCGAGACACATACCCGTCAATTTCACAGCTCTGATGTTTTGCAAACCAAAAGCAGTGACAGGCTGCAGTGCATGCTAGTATCCTGAAGGTGGTGCTATACATGAGTAAAGTGTTATCCCTATGTAAAAGCTTCTTGCACACTGCAGTTGTAGGAGGGCTGCTGTAAAGTACATCAGCATCATCATCATCATTTATTCACATAGCGCCACTAATTCCGCAGCGCTGTACAGAGAACTCACTCACATCAGTCCCTGCCCCATTGGGGCTTACAGTCTAAATTCCCTAACAGACACAACAGACAGACTAGGGTCAATTTTATAGCAGCCAATTAACCTACTAGTATGTTTTTGAAGTGTGGGAGGAAACCGGAGCACCTGGAGGAAAACCCACGCAAACACAGGGAGAACATACAAACTCCACACAGATAAGGCCATGGTTAGGAATCTAACTCATGACCTCAGTGCTGAGAGACAGAAGTGCTAACCACTGAGCCACCGTGCTGCAGAAACATTTTATGAAAAAGTCTCTCTGAAACGGGGTGAAGGAGATTTTTTGGCTTCACTCCCCTGGAGCAATACGCAGGTGACCCACTCCTTTTACAAGAGAATAGACTTTGTAAGAATAGAATAGGGAATGCCAGAGCTTGGTATGAAATGGCTGCTATGTGACTTGAATTACCCAGAAGTCTGTGCTCCTGGAAAGGAATGGCTTATTCTGGTAAAGTAATACTTAACTGTCTTTCATTTCATAATTTAATTAACGTTCCTGGTTGCAGCTTTTTCCAGATTAAAGTGGATATTCCAGCTGAGTGTCGGATTTATCCCATTGACTCGGAGGAGGAGGAAGACAGCCAGCTGGCTTGTAAGGACTCCATTCAGGAGGTGATCTGTCCCTGGGAGAACGTCATAGAGGAAGGTAAAGCAGGGTAACAGCACATGGCCCGAGGGCACCCAGAAGGGGGACATTGTCGCTCCGCACTGTGGCCGGGAAACTTCTCTGAATCGAACAAAAGTGCTTTAGGATACGCAACGAATCCAACAAATCGCCTTTAACCATTAACCAGTTCACTGCCACCGGGGGACGGAGCTTCCTCTCTCACTTGAGCACAGTACTAAGAACCAAAAAAAAAAAAATCACAAATAATTTACTATTCAAATGAGATTGGTTCAAAAGCCCCTCTGTTGGTTAAGGGGTTAAATGTTTTGCAGCCTGATACAGTCTTTGTTGTATAATTATCTGTTCACAGTCCGTTCTACTCTCACATTGTTGGGTTTGAGTCAAGTCAGTTATTCCACATTGACTCGGTTTATATTTAGGGCAAAGGAGTAAGATAATAATGAGATTAACAGTTTCCTGATTTCTACAGTCCCTATAAATTTTACTGAGCTCCCACATATCCTAAAGTGGTGTTCCAGGCAGGTGATAATGCAAAAATTCATCCATGACCATTGGATTTGCTCTTTGCACACTAGTCAAGGAATTTTGGTGGGAACTAACTAGTGACTAAAGAAGAATTAAAGGGCGGTACTCTGTGATATGAATCAAAAGGTGCTGCTATCTATAGGGACAAAAAGTATTAAGTAACGAAATTATCAACATTATTGAGCCGGGTATTAATGTATTTCCTAGCGAGCGGAGTATCAAAAAGTAGTTCAAGTGGAATATTAAAGGGGGTACTCACAATAGTATTAAACATTGGTATTTTAGGAAGCATTAAAGGGTTGCTTGCAATCTCATAGTAAATAAGTATTAACTCTCTTGGTAGCCTCAGGTTATAGAGCAATGACTGGGAACCAATTTACTTGATTACTGTAGTAACAAACCATTCACAATAAATGTTACTTTGGAAAATAATCTTAATAGCAAGCCCCTGTCATCCCCTTCCCTGCTCTATAAGACATTTTAGGAGCCAGAGAGACTAAAAATATATATATACTTTATCTAATTTTTCTTCAATAATATGATTCCCTTGTATCCCCATTAGGTAGTACTTTAGTAACTGATTTTCTTTTTTTTTTTATTATTTATATATTATGTCCTCTCCTGCGCCATATAGCTGAACTATACCCCCACACAAAATGTCTATAGAGGAAGTTAGAAGACAAACTGACAATCAGACCTCTAAGAGAGCTAGATACAGCAATGAATGTATACACTGAGTGTACGTTCTACAGAATACTGCTTTTAGAGTATATGATGGTAAGGACTGACAGTTCAATCCCCCTGCATGGCTATCTTACATGGGTACAAATGGTAAACTAGTATGTGACCTCAGTGCTCCATTGGGGACACCACCTTTACATTGACAATTACTCTTCCAACATCCCCCTTTTTACATATCTCATAGGCAAACCGCGGGAGTGGTTTCCTAGTGCCTGGAAACCCCCCTCCAAGCCTGGGGCACTGTATAATTGATTGTGGCTGGACCATACCCCCGCTTCACACGGCTCTGCTGGAAAAGAGAGAGCTGCGTGCACCTAACAGTAGTGCATGCAGCGTTGCCCATGTATATTATGGGGATAGGGAGAGTTGGAGAGCAGCCAAGTACTATAACTAAAACAAATCGCAGTAGAATATCAAATCCTCCAAAACACTGGAAATACAATGTGAATTGATTTAAAAATAAATTTGTTAAAACAATATTTAAAACATGGATGTTTCTCAGTATGCATACACAAACAAGCAAATCCCCATCTTAAAGGAGTATCAATGATAAGGTGCACCTATGTTACATTTATTGGGTTGAATAATATCTGCACATCTGATGGTTGCTGTTCCAATTATACCATACTTGTTAGAAGCTCGTTTAGTCGGTTTCCATACAGTCAATAGATATATGTAGCAAAAAATGCATGAATAGCCGGAGTGGGGATAGTTTCCAAACAGTCAGTGTGTATATATATTGCAATAGTACATATACAGCCGAGGTAGAAAGGATCCGTCGGCTTGAATATCACAGTGGGACACTAAAGCACTTGAACTGAATAAAGGACCGTTTTGGACGGTATAATAGGTCTACAATTGGAAAGTCTCCTCCGCGTGTAAAAAGCATATGTTCATAAGGGTAATTAAAGCCCGTTTGAGAGGCACTTGCTTACCCAAAATGGAAGTCTCTATTGGAACACCCGCTCCGGATTCTTCTGTCTCCCGCATGCATGCTCAGAGTACCGGTTAAAGTCTTGTAGATTAAATTTCCCCGTATCTACACGTCTCAATTCATAGAGACCGGAGGTCTATTATTCCGCACAGGAGGCTCTATACCATTTATTTCAATACCGGCCGTTCACTGGCTATACGGAAATCTACAGCCCACCGACTTGGATGGGAACTAAGATCCCGATATCCATTGCTGGAGGAAGACTTTAACCGGTACTCTGAGCATGCATGCGGGAGACAGAAGAATCCGGAGCGGGTGTTCCAATAGAGACTTCCATTTCGGGTAAGCAAGTGCCTCTCAAACGGGCTTTAATTACCCTTATGAACATATGCTTTTTACACGGAGGAGACTTTCCGATTGTAGACCTATTATACCGTCCAAAACGGTCCTTTATTCAGTTCAAGTGCTTTAGTGTCCCACTGTGATATTCAAGCCGACGGATCCTTTCTACCTCGGCTGTATATGTACTATTGCAATATATATACACATTGACTGTTTGGAGACTATCCCCACTCCGGCTATTCATGCATTTTTTGCTACATATATCTATTGACTGTATGAAAACCGACTAAACGAGCTTCTAACAAGTATGGTATAATTAGAACAGCAACCATCAGATGTGGAGATATTATTCAACCCAATAAATGTAACATAGGTGCACCTTATCATTGATACTCCTTTAAGATGGGGATTTGCTTGTTTGTGTATGCATACTGAGAAACATCCATGTTTTAAATATTGTTTTAATGAATTTATTTTTAAATCAATTCACATTGTATTTCCAGTTTTTTGGGAGGATTTGATATTCTACTGCGATTTGTTTTTGTTATATATTGTTGATTCTACGGGGCTGCAGACCCCGTGCAGTGGTTATTCACTTCCTCTCCATAATTTGCTCCAAAAATATCTTGGTGTTTTTAGCAGCCAAGTACTGTCTAAAATTATAGCCACGCCCCCATGCATGTTGGTCACGCCCACCGGCGGCGTGGTGTGGAAACCCCTCTCTGCAAATCCTGCATATCTCTATAAAATGAAACTATGACATGACACCACGGCTTGCAGAAACAAATATTGACAAAAAATTATGGAAGTATTCTTACCGTTGATCTCTTGTCCTTGAAGTATTCCATGGCAGACCTTACAGTGGGTTATCTCCCCAATCAACTAAGTAGAGAATAGGAAACATGAAACACACCAAGAGGATATATAAGGTGACTCCTCCTCCACTCTGGTGTCTTTGAGGAACTTCCCAAGCTGTTCTGCGGAAATGGTTTGGGAATATAGAACTGCCATGGAGTACTCCAGGGAAAAGAAATTAATGGTAAGTATAATTCTCTTATTTCCATTGCTTATTCCATGGCAGCCCTTATAATGGGACATACCAAAGCAGTATTATCAAATAGAGTGGTCTTAAAAACATCAAACAACAATACTGCGTCATTTCTTTTTTGTATTGAACGACTTCTTGAAGAACTTTCCTTCTAAACTGCAGGTCAGCAGTGGGTGTGTCACCTAGAAGATAATATCTGGTGAAGGTGTGGATATATGACCATCTTGCTGCTTTGCAGATGACGCTCATTAAGGGTCGAGCCTAACGTGTCCAGGAGGTTGCCACCGACCTTGTAGAGTGTGCCTTTAAATTTCAGGCACTTCACACTCCTTGTAGGCTGTGAATGGCATCTCTTATCCATCTTGCCAGAGTGGGTTTGGATGGAGCACATCCTTTGCGGCAAAATGGAAAACTTGCTCTGTCTTGCGGAAACTGTTTGTTATGGAAAGGTAGTTAGATCTTACTCGAACAAGGTCCAGAGTATGTAACTGTTCTTCCACAATACAATCAGCCATATAACATCAATCCAACACATACGACGTGGAGCACGGGTGAATTACCTCCCCCCGAGCCAGGTATTATCCCTCCCGGTGCCGCAGTCTATTTAAAGATGGCCGCAGCACACAGGGGGATCAAGTCACAACCTGCCATCTTGAATTTTGAACACTGCCACCTGCAGAGTGACTGTTTTGTGGTCTTTGAAAGCCTGACCATATGGTCTAAAGAATCTAAGTTGCCATCCCACTGGAGTCGAATTGAAGGTCTTGCATAGCTCACTTTGCCCATGGAAGAATGCGATAGGAACAGGGTCACCTGTAATGTACCGCCCTTGGCAATGTGTTCTAATTTTCCTGTGACAAGAATGTCATCTAAATACAGCCAGAGGTTTATGCCCTGTTTTCTGAGAGCAGCCATAATGACCACCAATACTTTGATGAAGTTCCTTGGAGACGGGGAGAGGCCAAATGGAAGGCAGGTGAACCTAAAGTGACAATCCTGGATAAAGAATCTGAGGAATCGATGATGCTGTATTGCAAGTCTATTGAGGTTAGAAAACCTCCCTTTCCTATTGCGTTGAGAACGGAGTCCACTGACTCCCTCTGGAAATGTCTGGCGTATGCAAACTATTGAGTATCTATAAGTTCAGAAAAGTTCTGAAACCTCCTGACGATTCCTGTACCTGGGAGCCAGGGCATGATTTGAAGGAACAGGAACAATCACCCCTGCTTCTTATCAAATTCTTTAGACTGTCTTAATGCCTGTAACTCCAGAGGAGAGGATGGAGTTCGGGATCTGATAAAATTGTTCCCTTTGGGCATATGATGAAATGCAATGTTGTAGCCTTTGTTGTCTGCATTTTGGACCCACTGATCCTGAGTGGTAAGTTTCCAGACCTCCAAAAAGTTTGCAATTTACGGGGATATTAGACCACAGCAGATGCCTTATGTCCAGGTCTGTTGCCAGCGATGTCAGACGTGCGCCCGAAATGTATATATGCGGCAAAACTTTCTCCTCGGTGCCAGGAAAAAGCAGCGTAATGATAGGCTACCCGCTCCTCTAGGCAACAGAAGCTCCAGAGAGGATCCAAGTTGGCGGTGCAGGAAGAGGCACGAAGATTTCACCTGCTGGGGTTGGTACATCAAGGATGCCTGGAGGTAGCTTGGAGGTTCCTGGACCAACTCCGCTGCTACCCAGTCAGGAAGCATCCCAGGGAAGCCAACCCTACATGAAAGGGAAGCCCACACACAAAATAAAAAAGCACTGTCATTACTCGGAAACGTTCCTTCTCAGTTAAGACAGGAAAAAAACACTGAAGTGGAGGAGTCACCTTATATACCCCCCAGGTGAGTCTTTTCTCCTGTCTCTATCCAGCTGATTAGGAAGGCAACACATTATAATGGTTGCCATGGAGTAAGCAAAGGAAGCAACTTTATGTTATGGTATTATCACTGATATTGTTAACTTGAAAGGCAGAATGTATATGCACACACATAGACTAGGCATGTTAAAAACTATTTAATGTTCACTATTTTGCTAAATACCACGGCCTACGATACATTAAGGAAAAGCTTGAAGGCATAAAAGGAAGAGTCATTCGCCCTCCAATTTCATTGAGCCGTTGGACCCATATTTTCATGATCGAATCAGATGTATTTTCGTTGACAACCATGTCTACAGAGACTGCCAGGCCAATGTCAGAGAGAGGGGCAGATCATGCGATGCCAAAACCAGTATGCATCCTTCATATGTCTGGCAGAATGCTGAACTCTTAATTGGGCACCATAAAGTTTAAAGCCTGCCCCAAAAACCCCATCCAATGTACAACCAGCTAATTAAAGGCTGGAAGCAGGCCCTCCTTCCTGAAGTATCGTAGCTCAGCTCATGCACCAGGATGCAGACCTCAGGGTACTTCCTAAATGTGAGAATTTTGCACCAACTCACTCAGACACTTTTTGGAGGTGATCCCCCTACTCTTTTGCAAAGCAAATCTCAGAAAAGATGTTGTGTGTGTCCTCCAGATAGAGCACAAGGAGAGAAACTGACTATTAGGGGTAGATTTACTAAACCGTCTAAAAGGAAAAGTGGAGGTGTTGCCCATAGCAACCAATCAGATTCTAGCTATCATGTTCTACAATGTACTAGATAAATGATAGCTAGAATTTGATTGGTTGCTATGGGCAATACCTTCACTTTCCTTTTCAGAAGGTTTATTAAATCTTCCCCTTACTGTCTAGACTGCCTTTCAAATAACAGTTTAGGCATCAACGACTGCTTCAAAACTAATTTTTTATTAAAACATTATTAATAAAGGCAATTTTATTTTATATTTCTTTTAGACTTTTTTCTTTTTTTTTTACTGAAAGAGTTTTTATTATGGTTTTAAAGAAATCATAAGTAAAACGGTACAGAAATAAAATGGGTTGGGGAAGGACATATCCTCACATTCTCCATTTTCAACCAGAGCAGGAAGCTAGGACCAAAAATTTAACTATTTTGCTTGTATACTTTTAAAATTATAGTTTGTTTTCAAAAAAAATCATACATTTAAAGAATAAATCGGTTAAAACATGTAGACCCATTGTATTTATTGATCAAATGGTGGGACAAAATAATACTTTTCAAAATATATATTTTCTGGGTAACATTTGCTAGATTATTTTCACATTTGTGGCTTTGTTGTTGGCAAAGCTTAGCTACCAAATACAATTGGCAGTACCAATTTATGTTTAGCACCCCTAACGCTTGTTAGAAATAAACAGTTGCTTATTAACTGGGGTCATTTCGGGGCATTCCTAAATGCCCTGCCACTTAAAAGCGTCGGCAGTGACAGATTGGAGCCTAAAAAACAGAGATGGAATAATTTCCTTGATAGGCAAAATAGAGTCCATTGTTTTCGGCCATGTGTCCAAGTTGCAGATATAGCACATATACGCGGTATACCCATAAACAGGAGAAGTCGCATAAGACGTGTTGGGGTGTGTTTCTCAACAATAAATAAAGGAACGAGTCAACTGCAGGAATGAACAAAATATATATTTTTTTCCTTTCAATTTAAAATATAGAGTGGAATTGAACACATACAAATCCAGCAGTTTCAGATTTTCAAATTACCCATAGATTAATACATTGGAGCAGTGGGTGTGGTGCACTGGGGCCCTTGGAGACAATGGGGCCCGCTGCACGGGGGAATTAGCGAGCTGTGAGCCCCGGTTCCCTCATCCCCCTTCCCTGCTCTGGGGCCCACTGCTCGCTATTTCCGCCTCTGCACTGGAGTCATAGGCAAACCGGGGGGGGGGAGGGGGGGGGTTCCTAGTGCATGGAAACCCCCTCCAAGTCTGGGGCACTATATAATTGAGGTGGCTGGACCCTGCTCCCGCTTCACACAGCTCTGCTTGAAAAGGGAGAGCTGCGTGCACCTAACAGTAGTGCACGCAGCATTGCCCATGTATGTTATAGGGATAGAAAAAGTTGAAGAGTAGCCAAGCACTGTCTAAAATTATAGTCAAGCCGCTATGGATGCTGGTCACGCCCACTGGCGGCGTGGTGTGGAAACCCCCTTCTACAAATCCTGCGTTTGCCCCAGGGAGTGTCTACTATTTTAGGATGAGTGCTTGCAGGGGTGTTTAATGGCATTCTGGCAAGCTCAGCCCTTTGCACCCAGGCAAAGTAATGACAATCTGAAAGTTGAAAATATTCACCTTTTGTTTCTAGACCACCACATCCCTGGTCATAACTACAGCACATTATAATCCCTGTATTTAGGGCAATTAGGAGACTAGAGGAACAGATATATCTATGCAATAGATAAAAGTGTTATCGGCGTAATGAAAGAAATATGTATATTTTTGGTTAGTTGTCCTTATATAATAAAAAGGGAGATCCACAATCATATGATATCAAAATAAATCCCAATCTAGCCTGAAAAAACAGTATATATGTCACTAGGGTTAACACAGATCTTCAAGTCATCAGTATTAACACCACAGATTACGCTTGTGAAATTTGGTCTGGGCATGAAGGTCTAAACTACTCCCCAGTCATGAAAGAGTTAATCAGGGTGTCCAACTAGTCTCATACATTCTCCTGAACTCATCATTATTGTACCTGTGCCCTTGTGAGGCAGCACTGCTAGGGAGACACGCGGACAGGTAGCCCGCCAGTGATAATATAAGAGGGTAGTAATCCAGGAAGAAGCTCCTACCGTTCTAACTCTCATTGCATGAAAGGCAGCCTGTCTGCACCAAGAAGGAATGGTTTCCATAAACCCAATAATCAAATCCGCTGCCTACTGTAATTGTGTCAGAACCTGTTTGAGTACTGAATTCCAAATATGCCTCATGTTAAACTTGTAATAACTGTGTCTGATGCCTTACTCTTCATAAATGTTTCTTCAATAAAAAAAAAATGGAAATTTGTACATGTAATTTGAGTATTCTTTACCCTCTGCAAACATTCATAATAAAAACAAACTGAAAACGAGAGTGTTACCGTTCCCTGGCCGTGTGTCAGAATTAATTTGGGGACATTTCTGAAAGCAGGTGCACAGAAAAACTGTGATGTCCATACAAACCAATCAGGTTGTAGCTGTCAATCTTCTGTTGCCGTTTAGAAATTGAAAGGACACAACTGATTGGTTGAAATTTGTGCTTTTCTCTAGTTTTCAGACATGTCCCCCGACTGCCTGTACACAGTGGACAAAGCTATTTGGTGATGTGAACCAATATTTCCAGGTGGAAACGTCTTACTCTGAAATGTCAGCTGTCAGATAGGGTCATATTTTCAAATAGACATTATGGGAGGTAGATCATGTGGGCTGCACCTCCAGGCACTTGTGTCTAATTCAGATGCAGGGGGGAAGGTTAAAGTTAGGGGGCAGACATGGTAGTCTAGACATCTCTTCTCGCTGTTCTCTGCACTGCTGTATCTTTGCTAACACAACACTACACAATAATACACTACATTCTACACCATAAGTAAGGAACACGTGGCTCCGCAGGAACTACAAGTCCCAGCAGGTCATAACCTCCAGGGCATCTTGAGACCTAGTTATACACCAGCTGGCGGGTCGGAGGTTGCCTCTAGGATGTAAACTCTCAAAGGTAGGTTCCACTTCTCTTGTCAGCCTGTCTCCCATGTACGACCTTGTTGTCATGTCTTACGCTGAATCCTCCGCTATCTCCAAGCTATTATTGATAGCTCATGACCATCCATGGAGGCGTTTATTGTGCTTAATTGTATTCATGTCACTGATATTATGTGTATCTGTCATTATATTTACTGTACTCTTGTTTGTCTTACCTATAAGATGATTGTATGCTACTACGAAAGTTGGCACCTTATAAATCAATGATGATGATGATACCTCTGCATGCTATGGAAGTTGGCACCTTATAAATCATTGACGATGCTTCCATGTGCTATGGAAGTTGGCACCTTATAAATCAATGATGATGATGATGCCTCTGCATGCTATGGAAGTTGGCACCTTATAAATCATTGACGATGCTTCCATGTGCTATGGAAGTTGGCACCTTATAAATCAATGATGATGATGATGCCTCTGCATGCTATGGAAGTTGGCACCTTATAAATCATTGACGATGCTTCCATGTGCTATGGAAGTTGGCACTTTATAAATCAATGATGATGATGATGATACCTCTGCATGCTATGGAAGTTGGCACCTTATAAATCATTGACGATGCTTCCATGTGCTATGGAAGTTGGCACCTTATAAATCAATGATGATGATGATGATACCTCTGCATGCTATGGAAGTTGGCACCTTATAAATCATTGACGATGCTTCCATGTGCTATGGAAGTTGGCACCTTATAAATCATTGACGATGCTTCCATGTGCTATGGAAGTTGGCACCTTATAAATCATTGATGATGCTTCCATGTGCTATGGAAGTTGGCACCTTATAAATCATTGACGATGCTTCCATGTGCTATGGAAGTTGGCACCTTATAAATCATTGATGATGCTTCCATGTGCTATGGAAGTTGAGCACCACCTACAGTCCTCCAATCTAGTTATGATTGATGCACCGCACGCAGTCAGCAGGACTGTAATTGGTGAATGGAATGCGCTATCCTTTGTGCTGAGAGCTGTCTTGTTGGCATGGCAGCAGCCAATGGCACTTCCTTTCATGTGTGCCATGAATGTGTGTGAATATCAGTAAGTACACTAGGCACCACCAGAGACTTGGGGGTCTGCATTATGGCTGGTGCGGCTAGGACCGGCTATTGTGAAGTGGTGGGTTTTACGACACTGTGGGGTAGAGAGCTCCATGAGTGGGTAGTAGGGGCACAGGAGAAGTGTGGGACACAGTTGTGAGAGGTGGGGATCAGGGAGGAAGGAAAGATGTAGGAGTGAGTATCTTGTGACAAGGTCAGAGATGTATGAGAGGCAGCTGGCAGTAATAGTACATGTCACCATAAATGGAACCAAGCTGCCGGTGAGAGCCATAGGAGCAGAGACTATGCAGGAACTGATTGTGTTCCTTCCATCCTGATTGTTTGAGAACAGTGCTCTTAATGTGATGAGCCAACCAGCACGTCCGCATTAGGATGTGGGGAATTCTTTAAGGGTGAGTTCCAGCTTGCATCTCCCCGGATAGCATCACTGCTTTATCCACTGTACCCTGGATCTAATAACGTCTTATATATAAGCTGCTCTTAGTGCTAGATAATACTAGAGCTAATATATAAGGGAGACCATGTCCTTGTTCTATGACATTCACAAATTCTGCGGCAGTGTTGCTCTCAGTATAGACAGCGCAGCTCCACCTACCGTGGGACAAATCATCATGGCCACTGCCAGTCAGTGCAAAGCGAAATTGAAGTATGTTGCAAATTACTATGAAGTTCCTATTTATCCCTGTTACATGTGTGAGTTGATGTCACTTAAGCTACAACCCCACTGTGATTGTGATATGTTTCACAATTAAACATTGATCTGACAGACACTGTCCCAGGGTCTTTTAATCTATTGGAGAAATATAGTCAGGAGGTTTTTTTTCCTTAACAGGAGCTGAATATTACAACCTATAAACGTGTATTGTCAAGAACCTGTATTGATACCTATTGATATATCCTGCAGATTATTAGATTACAGACTTCTCTAGAGATCAGCAGAACATTGCTCTGTACAGCGCTGTGGAATTAGTGGCACTATATAAATAAATGATGATGATTGCTCTACTCCATCTAAACCCTCACAGATACCTATTGATATATTCTGCAGATTATTAGGTTATTGACCTCTCTAGAGGTCTGCAGAGTATTGCTCTACTCCATCTAAACCCTCACAGATACCTATTGATATATTCTGCAGATTATTAGGTTATTGACCTCTCTAGAGGTCTGCAGAGCATTGCTCTGCTCCATCTAAACCCTCACAGATACCTATTGATATATTCTGCAGATTATTACTGACCTCTCGAGGTCTGCAGAATATTGATCTGTACTATCTACCCACTGACAGATGCTGTACATATTAATATAATCTATTGTATTACTGTCTAGTAATAAGTTTGTGGTGAAATAATATAAAACAACCTTGTTGTGTATATAGATAGATAGATAGACAAAATCAGACACACATACATATGCACACACCCACACACACACTGCATTTCTGTTCATTTAACCAGTTTGGAAAGTTACTGAGTTTTTACCCAGAACCCCCCAGTCCAGCTCTCTATCTCAGAACCATGCAGTGCGTCTCTTTGAAGGCAAATGAACAAAGGCAGAACGGCAGACAGATCCATCTTCTAAACCTCTTTGTCTGCAATCAATGGGGTGCATTTGTTATTTTGTTTACCGGATCCATCCTCCGGCAGCATCAAGGCTCCGCTATATACCTAGCAAGCGGCAGGGGAGCGGCAGACATTCCACCCTCCTCACACTGCGTTCCTGCCTTGACATTTGACAATCTCCTCTATTCAGGAGACTAGATAAAAAAAAAAAAAAAGGAAAAAAGCAGAAGGGGTTTGAGTTTTCTGGCTTCAGTCACTCGTGCTGTGCTAGAACCCATTTAAACCTCCTGTATCCACCTGTACGAAGTAGCCCGCCGAGGAGTCGTCAGAAATACAATGCATTGATATAATGCACAGGGACGGGCAAGGTTAACGATGGAGAAAGTGAACTCTCCTGCCGGGCAGTTAAGGAACCGGAGGAAAAGCTCCCCGCTGTTTTGGAAGAAGAACAAACAGTTATATGTAACAGTAGCAGTGAGAACCTTTGCCCTCGAGTGAGCGGGACTTCGCCGCACCTGCCTTTGAGAGCTGGGTGGCTCAAGGAAAGTGATTTTATCTACTAAGGAGAATGCTGACACATCCTTCAAGATCAGCTCGCATCTGATAAGTAGCTGTATGTGCTGATCACACTGTAGAACCCATCAAGCCTGCGGTGCTAGGGAACCCAGCCACCAGCGTTGTCCATTAAGTGCCAGGTTCTTCATTATTTTCCGGATGACACTTTCCTTCGTTCTCCTGCTGTCGTTTTTCTATCATTGACAGGGTTTATAGTCGTATGCAAGGGCGTAACTACCAAACTATTCCCTCCTTCCTTGTCAAATGTGTATATGTGAGTTTTTCACCTTTTGAGGCCCTGATAAATCTTTGCTTTGGGGCCCACAGGAGACTAGTGATGCCCTGCGCGTAGGATCGAACTGGTCGCACAGCAGAGGTGGCGCTTTCTGTCTACAGTGATTTCATGGTTTGCAATATTTGGAAACAATTTCCAGGGGCACTTGAATAAAAATTAGGGTCACACATTTCTCGGGGAAGCCTAAAAACTGTCTCTGTGCTCTCTAATTGGGAATCTATGCCATGTTCTATTGAACAAGGCTGCTTTCTGTCACAGTATGCGCTATTCAGCAAGGGATTCTGGGTAGAGATGCAAGATAATCATATCGGTTTGAAATTCAAATATGGCTGGCTCAAAGGTCTCAGATTTAATTGCGTTACAATATCTAAACATAGGTACAATGTGTGAGATGATGTGGATGGGATGAGGGTAGGGTGTGGGGGATAAAGGAGGAAGGGGTGAGCCAGTGGGTAGGGGTTGTAGAATTAGTATGTGTGATATAAATCATGCCCAGTCAGTGCCGCGAATTGCATTTATACCATGTATCCCAAATTTTGTGGCATTTTTTTTACCAAGTACCATCTTGATTATATCTTGTAAGAACTTTCTCTCACTGCTACGCTAATGAAGCATTTTGCTGTCCTAGTACGAACTTTCTCCCACACCTCCTCTGCCAGAGGGCTCCAAGCTGCCTCGTGAGTGTCTAGTGTTGGTATTTCCGGAGCCAGGAGTACAGTACTGGAATCCAGCCAATCAGTACAGTTCCTGCCTGTGGCTAAAGTGCATTCCCCAAACCTACTATAGCACTGCTTTGTCTATTGTCCGTGGTAATGAGAGGAATGGCGGTATTACTAACAAACCTACAAATGACCCATATTTAAACAATCCCGCTCACCATTTTCCCACCACTGATCTAGCTATCCAATACCTGTCCTTTATTTTCCCATCAAATCTAAGATTCTTTGTTTTGTGAGCAATGGGCACCATTATATAGTATAAAATCCAAAGGCACACATTTTTTAATCTGCCTTGGTCAGAAGCTTAACCAGGTTTCCATGTAGCGTTTTAGGATGTTGTACACTATAAACAACGCCTACTAAACAATTCCACTTTTTTACATTTCTTTTCATAGGCTTACCCCTGTTTAGAAGCTGTTTGGTAAAGGATGAAATTGGGCATCCACGAGGGAAGCTCAGTATGTAGAGTAGGCCGAAGCGAACTAGGCAGCTGGTTTCATACCAAACCGGCTGCCAACACTGTGTGTGGGGGGAGTGTGGGGTTTCCGTATCCACTGCACGATCTCCGTGTAAGCTGCAGAACATGAAACCTTTTTAAATCCTTTTTATCATTTTGCAATGGAAGACATGGGCAATACACAAGCAGTTACAATAATATTGTAAACGGCTGATAAATGGTCATTCTCAGATACCCTTATCTATGGGAGCAGGATATAAGGGAAGATAAACCACATCAGTTAATAATATTATTGGCGCCAGTAGGATCCTACAGTTAGCGGCCGGTACCAAGGTTGACTCACTGACTCTCTGGTCTTTGGCTTCATCCTGGGAGTAATTATACCTCTAGTAAACTAGAGGTATAATTACTTCTTCCTTTTTTTATGGGAGGGGGGGGGAGTAACATGGAACTTCTACGAAAGTAACTTTTGTAACTCTAGGAAATCATGGACTCTTAACCGTCCCACTGCCACAATTCTTATGTACACTAGAAAATTTGCTGACTGTATTGAATTATGTATTATTTGACTCCATATTGGAGGAGCGCAACTGAGCAGAAATGGGGTAAAATATATCATGGTCAAATTAATCTGCTCTTTTTGATTTATGTATATGTTTCTTTATGCTTAGATGCTTGTATATGTTGCTTCTAAATCATCATCACCATGTATTTATATAGCACCACTGATTCCGCAGCACTGTGCAGAGAACTCACTCACATCAGTCCCTGCCCCATTGGAGCTTACAGTCTAAATTCCCTAATATAGACACACACACAGACACATACATACAGACAGGTAGAGACTAGGGTCAATTTTGATAGCAGCCAATTAACCTACCAGTATGTTTTTGGAGTGTGGGAGGAAACTGGAGCACCTGGAGGAAACCCATGCAAACACAGGGAGAACATACAAACTCCACACATAGGGCCCAACAATGGTCTCCTGGTGATATGAGTACGATCATATCTGGAGCATAACCCAGAGGATGAGTTTCTTTTAACCAGAGGGCCAAAGCTAGCCTTACTTATCTGCATGCAATGGGCAGCATGGTGGCTAAGTGGTTAGCACTTCTGCCTTACAGCACTGGGGTCATGAGTTCAATTCCCAACAATGGCCTTACTTGAGTGGAATTTGTATGTTCTCCCAGTTTTTGTGTGGGTTTCCTCTGTGTGTGTTAGGGAATTTAGACTGTAAGCCCCAATGGGGCAGGGACTGATGTGAGTGAGTTCTCTGTACAGCGCTGCAGAATTAGTGGCGCTATATAAATAAATGGTAATAATAATGATAATGAAATGTTATTGGAAAAATATACTAGAAATAAGTCTAATGTTCAACTTGTTCCATAAAACATGCCAAGTAAACCTATATGCATCTATAAAAATTCATCGAACCTGCCTGCAACGAGAATAAACAGTAACTGAACGCTGCCACCTCATGGTCAGAATGCTGTGAAAAACAATAGGTTGTGTTATAAAACAATAACATCTCTCAGATTTATGTGAAATACATTTTGTTCGTCAAAAATGTGCAAGTTTTCTTTCAACACAAGTTTTCTGTTTAGTGTTTTATTACGTGTGTGTGTGTGTACTGGCCCTTTAAGACCCATATATCTGACACTAATTATAAATATCTGCTGAGCTCATCCCCTTCCCTGGCTCCAGACTCGGAGGCGCGCAGACACTTGTCACTGCGAGAATGTTTCCTTGTTAAAAGTATAAGACATCTGAGGAACTCCGACCAACATCGGCTGCCTTTTATCAGCTGTTACAGCTTTTTATCACATTAGTTTTACGTCTAAAAGTGTAATGGAATACATTATGTGTGGCTGGAAGGAAAAATCTCATTTGAATGTGTTTTACAATGTAAAATACACAGAGGCCTAATAGGTGGATACAGCTACTTCCTCAGTTCCTATTTCCTACAAAGCCTTGATCTTTCTGGCAAAGTTATTTAAAATACAATGTCTGAGACATCGGCAGGGGATTGCAGGGCTGAATACATTTGCTTCCTTTGCATTTGGGAATCTTAGTGTAATGCGGACTAAATGAAGCATTCCCAATACTACAGTAACCCTGTCTGTCCACATAGGGAGACTGAATGTAATGTGGGTGGCATGGTGGCTCAGTGGTTAAAATTGCTGCCTTACAGCACTGGGGCCATGGGTTTGATTCTGGCCAGGAGATTATCTTTGTGGAGTTCGTATGTTCACCCCATGTTTGCATGGGGGTTTACTGTGGGTGCTCTGGTCTAGTCTAATAGTACAAAAATATACTGGTAAGTTAATACCTTCTGAGAAAATGGAACCTAGTTTTCTCTGGCTAAATCATTTAGACTGTAATTCCAAAGTGACAAGGACTAATGTGACTTATTAAAATATTCTCTCTATCCACTCATCAACTCCAAGAAAACTCTGGCCCTGTTGTATCAAGATCCTTTGTTATTACAAATAACACTAGACAGGCCCCTTTTCACCACTCCTTTTTGCATTAGTTATTGAACCCCTGGCAGCGAGAATTTGCCTATCCTCTGATATCTAGGGAGCGCAGGTTGGGACTGCAGAGTATAAGGTGTGCTTATTCAGGGATAATGTACTCTTTACATTGACCTCCCCCCACTCATCCCTCCCAAATCAATGCCAGACTCTTACCAGCTATGGTGCCATCTCAGGCTATAAGATCTTCATAAAATGGAAACCATTGTCCTCCATCTTCAGTCCTTGAACCTGAAGCTTCTGAAGTGCAACTCTTCATGGAGGCCTACCAAAATCATATATTTATATTACTACTTGATACAACTCTCTCTATGCAGAAAACTACCCCTGTATTATCAGATCAATAAAGTTGGGTGTGCTCAAGTGGCAGATGCTAATTTTCTTGTGGCTGAGTAGGATTGTGGTACTCAAAATTAATCTGTTGCCCCGTCTTCTAAACCTCTTCCAGACCCTCCCAATCACAGTGTCTGAATCCACCCTGGTGGTTCCATTAATTTGCGAGGAAGAACAAACCCCCAATTATAAGCTTTCCTAATCTGCGTAAGGCTACCTCCAGTGGTGGGAGCGGGTTCCCAGATGTCCGTCTCTATTACCTAGCGACCCGTCTGAGTTAAGGTGTGGCCTAGTTTGCAGACAAACAAGACCCAAGATGGATAAATCTGGATGTCTCCTCCAAAAAATACTCTCTATGTCATCAGCTTTGGGAGACTGAGCCAGAGTTAGGCCCTCTGTGGTATGGTCGCATCCAGTTACTGCCTGAACATGTCAAATTTAGGACCACTGTGAATTTCACGTTAGGATTACTTATATTTCCTCCCCATTAGTGCGCTTTGGAATAATCCAGAGTTCACCCCAGATTAATGCCTACCCCACTTTCAGCCATAGTTTAAATGAGGCATCAGGATGGTTTTAGACATTGCACCCATCTGGCTACCTTGCAAGAAAAATTTGACTTTCCAACAATCAGTTCCTTTGCATATTTTGCAGTGAAGCATTTTGTTGATTCTTTTCACAAACCTATTAAATTTAGATTCCTGATCTAATTTTAATTGTTATGCATTCATAATCTCTTCCTGAAGGGCATCAGTGCTCTGTCCCGAAACACAAAAAAAGTTGGGCAACTCACCAGAAGAGGATAATTGGTTTATTTTGAGGGTTTACACAAGGTTAAAGAGGATCTATGGAACTCCCTGAGAACAATGTTGGAGGGAATGTGGTGAGCCAGGATCTTTTGTCCATGTGTGGTGATCTTGCTCTACTATTGCTCGGTTTTGGGACAGCGTTGCCAATCTTGTCAGTCAGTCACATTATTAAAATCCCAGTCTCTAAATGTCCCTGGTCCTTCTTTTTTGGTTCTCTTGGTATTAGGAACAAATGCAAGATTTCTAGAGGGGGGTTCCATGCCACACCACCAGAGTGTATGTAAAGGGTGTGGCTATCATTTGAGACAGTGCTAGGCTGCTCTTCCTGTCCTTTTCAAATACACAAGCAATGGTAGCCAACTGTCCTAATTCTGGTGGGGCTGTCCCAATTATGCAGGACTGTCCCGCTCAGTCAGGACTTTGTTCTAACTGCATGGATAGTTGGGATGTAAGTCCATCTTCACACTGTACTGCTTATGAAGGGTGAGCTGCTTGGAACTAACCGCTTAACGAGCAGTAGAGTTCGAGACGGGACATACATCTCAACTATCGATGCATAGAAGGCTGGTGGGGTTCTTCTCATTTGCCTCATAATCTCCACTGTAACCAATACAATTACTGAACCAGGGTGGAGCATCTGAGTAAAATTCAAATAGTTCTAAAAAGATAGTGTAAGTAATACCCCCATTATGATCACTGTGGTCATTTGGGGGGGAGGGGGGGGGTCAGATAAAGGCAGCAATCATGAAGTAAGGAATGGGGTCCTAGGGAAAGCATTTTTAGCTTTGGTGGGAAATTCCATTTTGAATGGGCCCCTTTAATACAGTCTGTGATATATATTAATGTCAAATAGTGGTCATTACCCTTAATTACTTGCAAGCATGCAGTATCAGTTCCTATTTACCATAAGCCTGCTTAACTTTAAACCTCCTGGCTAGATAGACTAGTGTTGCTGATGGCATATAACTGGTTTTCACATTGAGCCAGGTTTTATTGAAGACCAATTGCATGGAGGGAGCATCAGGGCGCTTCCAGTGGGATGCTATAAGGCAGTGTTGGCTAACCTGTGACACTCCAGGTATTGTGAAACTACAAGTCCCAGCATACCCTTCCAGCAATAAGCTGCTATATATTGGCAAGGCATGCTGGGACTTGTAGTTTCACAAAACCTGGCGTGTCACAGGTTAGTCAACACTGCTATAAGGCAACTGGCAGCATTAATAATCTAAACTACTAGTTTATCTGTATGTTTTTCCAGACCGTCAATTGAGAGGCCCAGTAGGAATTTACCTGGGACTCTTAATGATGGGAACATTGGTCACCTTACTTTAAAGGTCTGAGATGGCACCCCAATAAACCACAATTTTAAGGCCAGTGCACCATACGTGGAGGAAGGTAGCTATACTGCCACAGCACCTCCAGCAGTGAGGGAAGGTAGAAACATATATTTTATGTAACCTGGTAGGGTCCAGGTACCAAGGGTAGTATACTTTAAGTCCTTAATATGAGATGTAGATGATTTTGAGACTCTTTCCCTTATGGTGGACTAATAGTCTACCATGGGGGAAATGGGGGGGGGGGGCTAACCAGGTTCACCTCTTATTGAAACTCAAATTTAGGGGTAGGGGTTATTTTGAAGATAGTAAAATATCATAGAGATCATACCCTTCGATATAGGATTGCGAAATCACAGTGATTGAAATGGAGTCACTTTGAGGGCAGTTGGTAATCTAATGAAGGAGGTAATAAAAAGTTTTAGTTGGCATTGCAAAAGATATTTGCCTCCAAAAATGTATGCTAATGCTTGAGGTCACCCAATTCAATGCAAGAACCAGCAGAGATGACATTGACTCTACTTTGCTTGCATGTGCTTTCCAGGTCCAACCACCTCAGGGTGTGTTTAGCTGCAAACCATGGCACTATGGACAACAGGAGAAGCTAAACAGTACAGTTTTATGTCATGGAAGCACCAGCCAACCTCATTGGGCATCTTAAATTGGGAAGCTTATTCTAGTGATTTTATTGCTCTATACAAATTGAACAGACCATTTATGTAACTGGACTAAGGTGACTTTTGGCACCCTAACTGGTAGTGTTTGGAATAGGTAGAGGAGTCTCGGCACAACGTTCATTGTGAGAACCACTATCCTCCCCTATCAATATATGATTTGTTTTTGCCACCTGAAGAGGTCTGCCCTTATAGTTGAAATGATTAGGAGTAGTTTATCATACAACCTAATTTTGTGTAGTGCAAGGTAACATTATTAACACCGGTTGGCAGCAGCGTACCAAGACAGTTGATACCCAGTATGTAACATGTACATATATAAACCAAATATGTAATAACATTATATTAACATTATATGAAAAGCCTATATTGAGCCCCATATTGTACAACTACAGTGGCCCTCATACTATACAACAGCCTATATAATATAAATCTACAACTGGTTCCATAACATATGACCACCGCAATGTCCACATCTTGACTTCTGCCTGAAGTAACATAGAAATATCTAGCAATTTGAGTAATAAAGTCCAGTAATATGCCCACCAGTATTATTAACTAACAGAAATATGTCAATTCATGTAGATTAAGCATTTATCACAGTCACATGAATGAATACATACTTGCCCACCCCCCTTTATGAAATAACTCAATTAGTCTCGGGGGAGGAGCTAAAATATCTCCATTTGCAATGTCCAATCCCCATACTCACCTGCTAATCACCTCCCCTTCAGTTAAGTATGGAATAGATAGTGCTTACAGGAATAAAGCACAGTTTAACTCTATAGTTTCTTTGTGTTTTACCGTGATGCACCTGTAGGTGTCGCTGTTAAATGAATGGACTTAGTCAGCGACTAAAAGCTCTCCAGATAGCAAAGTGCTAAAGAGGCGGAGTCTCAGAAGTCATAACGAAACATCATCAGTACTATATGTTTCTTAATGTCAATTTAACTTTTAATCACATGTTTCATATATTTAATGTATTTGGGTTCAGTTCCTCATTAGGGTGGCTCCAGATTGTTGTTGTTTATAGCACATTACTAGGCTCTGTTCCGCTGACCTTGTCTTGTGTAATACAGGGTCACACCATTAACAGGATTTCCACCAGTCGCTGAGACTATGCCAAGTCCTCTACTCTGCATTTTGTGGGATTTGGAGTAGAGGTCCCATTCGTTTCACAAAGGGAGATATCCACTAACCCTATTAATTCCTAGAGAGATCACAGGAAAAAAATAAACATTATCAGTGCAAAAAAAACTCAACAGCTATTCAGAAGTATCTGCCAGGCAGATAAAATGAGAAACAGACAAGGCAACAGTTGAAGAACACTTTAATTTATAAGAAAGCGGCCTTGAATAATTGATGCAGCCAGCGTGCCAAAGGTAATTTCAGCTGTTCCACTACTGGCACAAAGACATTTAGCATTGATTGAGATCAAAGTGTCAGGGAAAGCCCCCCGCTGCTGAGCTGAATGAAGCCTCCCGAGCCAGCCATCCCTGCTTTAATAATATCGTCTTTATGTCGTTAATAAACTGCACACTTCAGTCAAACTAGATCATTATGAGAGACTTAGGAAACTAATCATTTAAAAGCACAGGAGCGCTCTCTGTATTGGGTCTTTGAACTTGGCAGCATTCTGTTGAATGAGGGGGGACATCAAAGATTCATCGCACTATTACCAGTATGTCGCGGCAGAGGGCTGCACAGAGCCCGACTCTGTCCTGTCCCAAGAGAGATTAAGCACCTCGGCAGCAATATGTGCTCACACTGTACCAGCTGTTTTGTTTGCCTATAACACTATCATATCCCCATTGGGTCACTAGACCACCTGATTTGTTCCACAGCTGAAGTTCACCCTGTTTCCAATTATTTCTGGCACATGTATGAAAGTGGAATTGAGGTCCTATTCCTCCAACTTTTGCCTGTGTATGAGTAAGACACACACACAGCATTGGCTCAACAAAAGATGGGACCTAAAGCAAGTGCCATTAACAAGGGACGGGATGATGGTAGAGTTCTAGGATGGGTTGGGGGAAATAGGTGTATAGAAATATAATTCTGTTATCATGGAGACCTCAAGCATACACCACCTGTTTTCACACACTCGGCTTAGTAAAGCCATGTGATTCTGCTTCATACACCACACTGGGGGCCCTGCTTACCATAAGGCCTAAGGTATCAGCCTCAGTTGCCTTACCTTTAAGCTGGACCTGAAAACAAGGTGGTTTGTCATCGGCCTGTGCTCTGTTGATCCGTTATACAGCATTATGACTAAAGCACAGGGGGCAATTAATAGGGATCATAGCTGTCTGAATGAAGAGAAACTTGTTTCACTGCACCATATGGTTTGCCTTACTACATTTAGCAATTATTACAATTTAGCAAAGGCACCAAGATGGAAGAGGGGGGGGGGCTGGTACATGTTACTGGGGCCCAGTCCTGCCTGGACCTGGGCTGGAGGCTGCCTGATGTATTCAACTAATTTTTTTTTGTGTAACCAGCTGTTACCGTATAGGGAAAAAGGGGGGTGCATGGGTAGGTAAGGCACCTCCTCACCTGTACTTTCTTCTCTGCCCTGACTAGCTCTTGGGTGTGGGCATAAGTGACCAGAGGCTCCCCAGCACTTGCAGCAATGTGTGTTAAGTGTGGACACAGGTGCTGTTGTCTAGTATTGCAGATCAATAGATTTCACAGTAAGCTGGGCGGCAGACCATCTCTACATTGCAAAATATAAACCCTTTATTTGCACTTCTCCTTGGGTTGCAGATAATACATAGTTGCCTACTCTCCCGGAATGTTCGGGAGACTCCTGAATATTCAGGAGACTCCAGAATGTCTGGGAGTTCTCCCAGGAGAGCATGGCAACCTCCCGAATTCTGTCACTTCCTTAGTGACTTGAGTAGGGGGCGGGCCTAAGTGATGCGATTCTCTGTGAATCACTCCATGATGGCCCCACCCCTGCTGCAATAGGCCAAAAATCGTGTAATTTTGCAAAGGGTGGCGGAGCCAAATTACCCCATTCCCATGGACATGCCCCCCGGCCATGTCACTGAGATCTCCTCTCCCGGAGGGGGGATCTCAAAGGTAGGCAAGTATGAGATAATAAACTAACTATATACATCTCCTGCCTCCAGGGCCATCTTTTTCATTGGGCAACATGGGCAGCTGCCCGGCGGCCCCACGGGCAAGGGGGCCCAATAGGCACAGCTCTTAATGAGAATAAATAATCCTGCAAAAGAAAAAAACCTGCAAAAAAAACCAAGGGTCACTGAGCAAGTACATCTATCTATCTCTATCTCTATATATCTATATCTGTATACATCTATATATCTATATCTAGGGGCCCCAGTGCACTGCTTTACCCGGGGGCCCATAATGTTGTTAAGATGGCCCTGCCTGCCTCCTCCAAGTATTACAGCAAGAAGGATCTGGGCGCCACATGTGAAGGCTAGGACTGCCGACTGTGGCCCTAAAGCCACCTGTTGCCCATCACTGGTGTAGACTGTGCGATGTCACAGATTTGACACAGGTAGACTGTAGGCGCATCTCTCAGCACAGACATTGCATCAACGTATATAGACACCTATTTTACAATAGAGCCCTGGTGGCGGCAAGGCCCATAGGCTAACTTACCCTAAAGTCTGCCAGGCCAGACTTTAATGATGTGTGCATGTGTGGGCCGGCTTGCTGGTTCTTGCATTGCACAGTGGGACTTGACCATACAAAGCCAGGGTGATCTTCGGTGGTGGCAGTGTTATCCTCAGCAGTAACCATTTGATGTATAGCATGAATCAAAAAAGCCTTATCGCCGACAAAAACTTTCAATTAAATCTGCTTCTTAGTCACATTGCTATACAAAACTGAAAGTAATATAGATTAGGGCTCTCTATATGATCTTCTGAAATTAGCATTCAACAGACAACTGCCAGTCTAGATGGCCTCTGGTAGCCTCACCTGCCCAATCAGAAAAACCTGGTATGCAGTGCTTAGTACCTACCAAAAGTGGTCCAAGGAAGGACAACTGGTGAGCAGGCGACAGGGTCATGGGCACCCAAGGCTCATTGATGCACGTGGGAAGCGAAGTCTAGTCTGTTTGGTCCAACCCCACAGAAGAGCTGCTGTAGCATAAATTGCTGAAAAAGTTAATGCTGGTTATGATAGAAAGGTGTCA